>NW_022987605.1:2195370-2245370 GCF_902827165.1 Trematomus bernacchii
CTATCTATCCTCTATATCTATTATCCATCTATCCATCTATCTCTCTATATATCTCTCTCTATCTATCTCTCTCTATCTCTCTCTATATCTATCTATCTATCTATCTATCCATCTATCCATCCATCCATCCATCTATCTATCTATCTATCTCTCTCTATCTATCTCTCTATCTATCTCTCTATCTCTCTCTCTATCTCTCTCTCTATCTCTCTATCTCTCTATCTCTCTATCGATCTCTCTGTCTATCTATCTCTCTATCTATCTCTCTATCTCTCTATCTATCTATCTATCTCTCTATCTATCTCTCTATCTCTCTATCTCTCGATCTCTCTGTCTATCTATCTCTCTATCTATCTCTCTATCTCTCTATCTCTCTATCCATCTCTCTGTCTATATATCTCTCATCTATTCTCTATCTCTCTGTTATCTATCTATTATCTATCTCTCTATCATCTTCTATCTCTCTTGTATCTGTTATCTCTCTCTCCTATCTTATCTCTCGATTATATGTCTATCTATATATCTATTCTCTCTTCTATCTCTCTATCTATCTCTCTATCTCTCTATCTCTCTATCTATCTATCTATCTATCTCTCTATCTATCTATCTATCCATCTATCTATCCATCTATCCATCTATCCATCTATCCATCTATCTATCTATCCATCTATCTATCCATCTATCAGGTGAAACACACTGTTATTATATTACTCACAGCTGAGTAGCATGTGAATGTAATCCTTTAAATGTTGTCCATGTTTTTTCCACAACGACATGACCAACACTGATATGCATTTCCTGTTACTAACTGATCAGATAATAGCAGAGAGTTTTCCCACCTTCTCCTCAGGCGGTACGGGGTCCGCTCTGAGCACGTAGTAGTACACACACTTGTCCCGGAGCCACAGAGGGAAGGGGCCCTCCACAAACACGGGCCGGCTGGGGTTGTGCTGGGCCAGCAGCTCCATCTGGCTGGGGCTCTGGATACCTGGGACACAGGAAGGAAAGGGAACAAAGACAGTGAGAACACTTCTGAGTTATATATGGATCTGATCCCACCATTGTATTCATTTAACATTTGTATGTTGCTCAGAATACAGTTTCCTGAGGCCTGTACTACGAAGCTGGATTTTCGCTTACTAACTTCAGGGAAATCTCGAAATCTCGGGCTTTCCGGTCCTACGAGGCTGGTTCTCTTTTTAGCAGGCTAGATTTCCATGGTAACTTATGCTGAGCGGCAAACCTGCTCCGGAGCAGGTTAGGTGGCAGGCTAAGAGATCAACTCAGTGAAAGCACCGCCTGCTGACCAATCAGAGCTCCGTGTGCGGAGTTTAAAGCGATCAAGTCATATTACAGGATAGAGGAAATACAGAAAAACTGCCGTTGCAGGAAAGACGGCCGGCAAAAATCAACTGACTGTGTGAACGTGAAAATGAATAGAATATCCCCTCCCATCTTCAGAGCAATCTGACTATTATAACATTAGCGTTAAGAAAGCTTACTTAAATATCTGCCACGACATAAGTAACCGGATCAGAGTAACATTAAGTACAGTCCGCGGCACTGTGAGTGCAGACGTCGATGTGTCCCATTATCATTCATATCATATCACATCATAATGTATCATATATTTCCTTATTTGAGTCAGCTGAGCCGTATCTGGCCGTGCAACACTCACAGTGTCACATACTGTATGCAGAAGTATTGTTTTAAGCAACACGTTAAATTGACTAAACACTCGAGTCAAATTCTCCTAATTAAAGTCAGATCCACTCGTGTCTTGGACGGGGCAGTGATTTCATAAACCTGTTAATGTACGCATTCAAACACTTTCTCTGTTACCAGCTGTATTCACCTTGCAGGTGCAGCTATGTGGCTTTGATCCTGGATAAAGTGTTTAAGTCATGGATGTTTAAAGTTTAACTTCTTCATATTTGACTAATATTAAAGTTCACTTTTCATTCAGGAAGTATGACGCTGCGCTGTCAGTACGCTTGTCCGTGTTTGTGATTGGTCGAATGCTCCAAATACCACCCCTTTCATGTGAACGCGCACCTAACTAGATAGGACACGGCTGGCTTGAGCGATCCACTTGATAACCAGCGTCGTAGTACAGTTTAGCGAGAGCGCGTATGTTTTGGATTGGGCCAACCGGCTAACTCAAACATATCCAGGTTAGGTTGAACCAGCTTCGTAGTACAGGCCTCTGGTTTGTTATAGTTGTTTGTTTCCTTTCCAGTTAGGCTTAAAAGCATTTACTGCAATAATGTGGCAAAGAAGGCAATAACTGAAAATATGTATATAAATACAGCTGTATACTTTACACAGAATCCCACATATGTTCTTCAATCCCCTTACCAAACCAGCGTGGGACACAACTCCTAAGGTTCCTTAAACAGTGGGAAGCATGTAACGACAATAAAACCTCAGAAAAACCAACACACAAACAAACAGTTTCCATACCGACTACATGTGGAAGTGTGATCTCCTCTCCGCTCTCTGTGATGTCTGTGCAGGCCAGCTAGAGACAAGAGCAGATCAACAGACAGGTTATCTATTTGTCAAGAAAGGCCTAGGAAAATAATAAGAAAATAAACACATGAAATAATATTTGTGTGTTAAACGTATTTCCCTCTCCAAAGTGGTACCTGATACACGGTGACTTTAGCGTCCCGGTCATCAGCGATGCGGGCCAGGCTGAAGCGTGCCAGGTCCACGGGGTCTTCCGGCAGATTCTTGGGGATGGGGTAGGGGTTTGTGTGTTTGAATTTTGGGAACCAGTACATGATGCGCTGGTATTTCCTCACGGCGTGGCCCTTCACTCCAAAGACCTGGATCAGCAGGACTTTGGTGTTAACGTTGGGCATGATACCTGAAAAACAAATCATAAAAGACTGATCATGTCATCATCTGTAAGCACATTACCAGTTTGCATTTCGATGCAGATGACACCCAGATGTATTTAAGCTTCGACCCTGCATCCACTCATAACACTGGTTATCTCCTCAACTACCTCCAGGATATCCGCAAATGGATGTCACAACATTTCCTGTAGCTACATGCTGATAACAGTGAAGTCATTATTATAGGTCAAGTTGAACAGTCTTGGTTCTCGGTCTCATCAGTGCAGAAAACGTGGTGTCTATCTGTTTTACCCTGTGCTTTTACGTTTAGATGCTGTTGTTTAGTTCACTTCACTCTCTGTGTCTTCTCACCAGTGTTCTGTTCTCTGTGAAAGCATGCTGTAACTAGAGAATGCACTGTCTGCGGTGTGAATGCTGTATGCTGAAAAGCTGACGCTGAACTTAATACAAATTTGAATGAATTATGAGTTAACATTTCTAGAATTATGAACGTTATGAATGTCGGGAGTAATAACCGTCGATCCCTAAATGAGCTTAATGTTTTGATGTTTGAACAGAATTTCTGCGATGAGGAATTTGGGAGAAGAATCAAAATGTTGCAGTAGAAGAACACATGTTGGGAATGCTTCTCAGGATTCACACCAAACTATGATTTGAAAGGTGCTATAAACATGAAGTTAATTATCATTATTATTGAGATGGACAGACACATTGGTATAACACTTTGAAGTGTCTCTGTGCAGACTCCCACCATAGCCCTCCATCTGCTCCAGCAGGTACACTCCACACTCCTGCTGCCGGGGGTAGTGGTTGAACATGGTCTGGATATAGTTCCTGGGCACAAACACCTCTTTGGGGAAGACGTCCAGCAGCTTGTTGTAGACGGCCAGGTCTCTCTCCACGCCGAACTCCGGCATCTTCTGCAGAGCGGCGTAGATGAACTCCACGTGGCCGCGGCGCCTCACGTCCTGCTTGATGAACACCTCCACCACTTTGTTAAACGTGGCCTTGGTTTTGGTCTCCCTGGCAACCTGCTCAAACAGGTCGTCATGGATGACCAGAGACTTGTCCTTTTTATTGTCGTCCTCATCGATGAACTCTGCAGGGATGGGTTGATTCTTGTCATTTATTGGGCTCCTGTGGAAACGCCTTATCACCTACAATAAGTCGGAAACAAGAAAGAGGCTGGCTGGAATTACATTGTTGGAGCTATACAGTGATTTATATTATTTAATAGTTAAACATTTATTTCCTTGCTGTATTATATTACATTTATTATTATTTAGTGTTATTATTTTTGTTAATTAAAGTAAGTCTTTATGCTTTTATTTTTGAAGGTTTTGGGCACCTGGTGATTATGTATATATTGGAGACAGGTGGTGGTGGGATTGGAGATGGCAAATGTTGTGGGTAAGCACAAGGTGAGCTATAGTAAAGTCTGCAGGGCAACAATCATTGCTGTATAGTGTTGTATGATATTAGATCATCGGAATAAAATGCACAAAAGCGATATTCTTGCCTGAACTTCTCATTTCTCCTGCGTGAGATTCGCTATCTGGTGTCACAGCAGCAGTTTCATTTTGAGGTACAGTTCCGTTTTATTTTCTTATAATTTTGCTGCTACAATTTGTTATACGTGCTGACTGGTGAGATTCATTTATCCAGAAGATCGTTGAGGAAAGAGACATGTTTCTGGGATTACTTGCTTCATGGAATATTTTGAGTGGAGATGACTCTTTGACTCAAACTTAAGCCTTCTTTCTGCCACCAACACCATCACCTCATTTTTATGTATTTTTAATCCAACTGATATGTTAATGGACCCAAGTCAGTGCAAGAACAAAACCACTTTGCACTTTTATTAAGACTGCCACTCCGTCACTTTACAATGCAATTTCACTCTTTTTGTGTGTAGTATATGAATTGTATGTTGTACTGTGTATGGTAGTAGAGTGTTATTTTATCCTATTTGCCAGTGCCAAAGACACATTTCTATTATATGTAAATGTAATGGACAATAAAGTATTCTGAATCAAATGACAGTGTACCTGGTGCTGGGTGTTTCGCAGCATGTGAGGCTGAGAGGAGGACTGAAGCAGAGCTCCATGCTGGGCTGCAGACCGGGCGGACTGTCCCTGGAGACCCTGCAGCTGGAGACTCTGCAGCTGGAGACCCTGCAGCCGGAGACCCTGCAGCTGGAGCAGGCAGCGGGCACACTTCATTGTAGATCCATCACACTGACTCTCGGGAAACAGAACTGCAAACGGGGCAGAAACATGACATGGACAGTGTTCAGAACTGCTGAATTATTCTCAAAACATGCATTCAAGGCACTCTGGCAAGACTGTTATACTCCTATAGTGTCACAGCACCGCTTTGTATTTAGGTGTGTATCAGCAATCAGAGGTGGAAGAAGTCCTCAGATTATTTACTTAAGTAGAAGTAGCAATACTGCAGTGTACGAATACTCAGTTATAAGTAAAAGTCTTGCATGGAAAATTGTATTTAAGTAAAAAAGTATAAGCATCATAAAGCATCCGTTATTCAAAATGGCTATTTTAAGCCCCAGATATTTCAAATGTATACACTAATGGGCAGTTAAAACTATAATAATGTGTGTTTTATATTACGAATTAATAACCTAAATAAGCACACAAGCAGTGGCGACTGGTCATTAGGGGCAGGTGGGGCACAGCCCCACCTAGTGTCAGCAGAAAGTATTACAAATAATGATTACAAAAATGCAAAAAAATAAATAAAAAAATATATAAAATATATTTTAAGATCATGTTTAATCATCTGATTCGTCTGTACATTGCTGTTTTAGTCTGTGTTCTTCTAATTAGTGTGTCTACAGTCACAGTGTGTGCCTATTGAGCTGTTTAGAGCCATGTGGGACAAAACCTGATTATGCCCCTTCCTCTCGCTGTGAAGTGAACGATGACTGTAAAAACTACACTGCGCATGCTCAGAGTATTTTGTAATGTAATGTGTGTGGCAAAAAAATAATGACCAGAGGGGCACGGAGCTACCATCCCCACCATACGTCATCTCAAATCATTCAGAGCTGATTGGCTGTAAGTACGTGTGCCGCGAAAAGTGTGGTGTGTGTGAAGAGGAGACGAGAGAGCTGCAGTGACGCGTCCTAAAACCAGGAAGTAAGCACAAAAAAGCAATGAGATTTCTCCAGAGGATTTTAGAAAATAGCTCGAAATAAGATCTGTGGGAAACGTACCTGTTAGATAAATGCACGTTTTGATTAGCCGGATAACATCCACATGTCTACCCTACTTTTTTTATCATAAATCTATGGATTAGATTTATGATAGACTTTTGATAAGGAGGACTTTTACAAAAAAGTTATAGAAATTTTTGTCCAGAAGGATAGGCAAATGGACTTCATCTTCAAGTCAAGGTAAGACCGCCATTTTATTGAAAATGGGATCTTACTAAGAGAGAACAATTCAATATTTAAATGATAAAATTACATTTTTTGGGTATCCTTTTGTTGAACTGTCTGTTTAAAATTAATCGAAGCATCAGACAAAAAAAGCTTTTGAAAATAATATTATATTTTGGTTTAGGTCAAAATATAATATTTGTAAACCTGAAGAGTCAGTGCCAGTGCCTCAGCAGCCATGAACCTCACTGCACGTCACTGCAGAAGCTTATATATAGACATCTAAGTTTTTTGTGCCCCACCACTTTTGTACATATAAAAACGCCACTGCACACAAGTAATACTAATACATAAAGAAAAAGTCCCCTTTCATCAAAAGTACACTTTTCAATGCTTGCATTGAATGCAAACGTCATTTAAAAAAAGAATAATGAATGTAAGTCACATTAATGCATAGCCTACATATAGAGTAAAGGACATATTATAAATACAACATATTGAAGTATACTACAACATATGACAACAAAATGTAATGAAGTAAAAGCATAAGCAGCATCATTTGAAAATACTCAAATTAAGTACCAGTACCAAAATGTTTTACTTAAGTACACAACTTGAGTAAATGTACTTAGTTACATGACACCACTGAATATAATACATTGTGTATAATGCATTTATTATACCCGACCTGAAGAGGGACTCTACTGTATTGCTAACCGTTCTTCAGACACATTGTCGCGTGTAAATATTTGCATAGATGCAAGAAAACCTTACAAATACACATTTGTCGCTGAAGTTTCCAATACACAGTTATAGGAGCTGTTAATGGCTAAATGTCAAGCATGTTACTTTGCATTTTTTGGTTCAGCAATCCATGACTGAGGTATATTTTAAACAACAACTACATAGCTTTTAATCCCGTGCTCAATACCCACCATTTCAATTGACAGATGTACGAACAAACAGTCTCCTTCAGGAATCCCTCTCCTTGGAAGCCTCCATGATGAAAAGCCGGAAGGACATCCGGGTCCTACACACAATGGCTTCCCCCAAACAACAGAAACATGGGCGAATAAAGGTTCCGTAACCTCTGACTTACAGCTGAAACGCTTCTTATCAGTGTTGTACACTCCTCTAAAATGGGCTATCTTTAAGATGTTTTGGCTCCTGTTTTCGTTATAGAAAGTTATTATATTGTACTTATTTATCAAATTCTGTAAAAGAAAACATGAACATTTGCAAACATGGCTTTTTTAACATAATGTATTTATCAAACACAGTGGTGTAGTGTAACTAAGTACATATACTCAAGTATTGTATTTAAGTAAAACATTTAGGTTTACTTTACTTGAGCATTTTCGTTTCATGCTACTTTATACTTTTACTCCACTACAGTTTGTTGGCAAATGTTGTACTTTGTTTACTCCACTACATTTATTTAACAGATTGAGTTACTAGTTACTTTGCAGATTTATGCTATTCATACAACATATAAATCAACTAATACATTATCATATATTATTAAAGGTTAAGCAACCATGTAGTAATTAAGTTAGTAATTCAATTGAACCCCACTTTTATAAAGTGCAACATTGAAGGGATGAACACGTTCATGCATCAATAATTATAATACAATAATTAAAATATATATGCTGCTTAAATGGCCCATTCTGCATAATGAGTACTTTAGGGGTTAGGGTTAATTTGGGGTTTGTACTTTTACTTCAGTACAATTTTGCATGCAGGACTTTTACTTGTAGCAGAGTATTTGTACACTGTAGTATTGGAAATAAATAATCTGAGTAATTCTTCCACCTCTGATCAAAACGTTGGACAAGTGGAAAGCTAAACCAACACAACATTTAAATTTAAATTCGTACCAAGTCGTAGTTTTCTGCTCTACAGTGATAAATGAGATGCGCGTGCAATACATGACACTGCCGCGTGGTGGCGCCAAAAAGCTTTCATACAAACAGCTTGGATTTGACAGGCGCTCAGAAATGTGTGTTGTAAGTTTAAAACTCCTATCTTCTTTAACACTTCTGGTAGACTGTCTTTACTGCGTCACACAATGAGACTGAAGACTGTTGGAGACAGCTTATAAAAGCAACTTTGATACATCTTTTGACTTCCATAACTCATCTCTGCATGGTGCCCTGAAGCGAATAGCATCAAGCTAGCCATAATGAGCTACACCACTTCCGGAGGGCAAGTTGAATCTTTCCACAAGTGACGTCCTGTTTTGTAAGTTCATTACTTTGTTTACCATAATTATGTAATTAATTTATATTCACGTGATTTAGTTATTTATTCTTATTTATGTATATGGTTCAACTAACAACAGCCTTTCTTTTTACAGAAAAAAACTACCCCCGTTTCCGGTGTTGTTGTTGCTTACCCCGGGAGTTTGACACTCGTCCCCAGAGTGTGACTGCTGACACTCCTCTCAGCATGGAAAACACACCTCGGTCCAGGCTTCCCCTCTGAAGAAACCTTCCACAACTTAAACTTCGGATTATGGATTCCTCCACAAACAGTTTGGGTGAGTGAAAAAGCAAAAAAGCTGTATTTTTGTGTCTCTGTTTTGTGCTTTTTTTCTTCTGAAAACAGCATTATGGAAAGTTGCCTGACTATTTGGATATGTCGCACACATGGTTATGGAGGGAACACTTTGCTTAAATACAATAAAACAATCTTGCTTATCGTCATCAATACATACGACAAGATTTATAGCATTTTACGTAATTGTACAATTTCAGGGTGGTTTGGCTGGACATCTTTCTTGAAGCAGCTCTTAATGTAATAACGTTTTACAGTTATTTCGTAATGCTTCCTAACGCATTCATTGGTAGCCTGTGTTTTGATGGAAGATGACAGTGGGACAACAGGCGGGTTTTCCAACTTTTTAAGAAAGTTTTGTGGTGCTTACACATTTTGCACAGTATTACTGTTTGTTTGGCTTCATACTAGATGCCATGAAGAAACGCCCTGTACACTTTTGATGTTTAATATAGTGATGCATTTCTCGATCTAAACTGTGTTACACCATGACAGCTCTGGAGTCTGCGTAGGTGTGTGGGTCCTGCTGCAGGTCCTGCTTCAGAGCAGCTGCTCCAGTTACCATTTCTGCTGAGGGCTACTTTCGGTTTTAGAGCATGATGCTTTAGCCTTGCTTTCAGACTCTGTCGCTATGTTGGCATGCAGGTTTAGGCAGTGGTGGAAAGTTACAAAGTACATTTACTTTTACAAGTATTGTATTGTGACATTTGTAATTGACTTCACATCTATTGCAAATATTGTACTTTTTACTCCACTAACATTTTTTACACACTCAGTTATGAAAACATATTATATGCTGATCATATAATTAAGTACTGTACTACTAATCTACACAGTATTACAAATAACTACATTTGGTCCACATCGAGGTAAGATTACTACACAAAAATGCTATTACATAAAAATAGGATAATATAATAACCATAATAATAAAACACTGTGGAAAAATATATTCTGCATAATAAGTACTTTTACATTTGATACTTGATGTGCAATAAGATAATAATACTTATGTACTTTTTTTATAATCTGAAATGGGCAATGGTGCAGAATGAGTCATTTTACTTTTTGTACTTTAAGTACAATTTAATGCTAAACTTTTGTACTTTTACTCAAATAACATTTTGAAATCAGGACTTTTACTTGAAGTGAAGTATTATCAGACCACAGTATTTGTACTTTAACTAAAGTAATGGATTTGAGTAGTTCTTCCAACACTGCTGTTACTTTGTATCAGTGTGCCTTCCTAACTGTAGATATATGTTGTGACTAATGTGACAGTGTCTCTGGTTAGGTAACGTTATGAATCTTTCTGTTTTGTGAAGCTTTCAATTGGATAAAGTCCTGGCTGTAGTTTTCAGTAGCTGAATCAGCAGAGCTGTCAGAGATCAAAGAAAACTCAGCTGTCTGGTTGAAAATGCAAAACAAGTATAACGTGTATATAATCTTTTGCACTATTTATGATCTTCAGTCAGTTATGAACAGTCTGTCCATGTTGATGCGCAGGCAGTTTGCTTCCCAAGGCTTTTTGCAAGCAACAACAGTCCTGAATGTTTCAAAGCTCGACCTGCTCTTTCCCCACTGCTGACAGTTTAATGGAGCTATAACAGTGTTGCACAATGCTACTTTTGTTACACATATGTAGGCCCTGCTCCCACCTCATGTGCTGATGTTGTGTTTGCTTGTCTTGTAAATTGGTGGGGCGGCGAGGCACTGGGGAACAGTAAATATCATGAGTTCTCAGCCAGCATATGTGGGCAAGGCTGCTGTGGCTCAGTGCTGGAGGCAAGTGTAAAATATAGTGTAGAGGCTGCCACTTACCTCAGTGAAGATCTCTGTTTGAAACAGAAATCATCCACTAATGCTTCATAATGAAGGTGATTCAATAACTTTTGAAACATGTAATGTGGTTGTACTGATGCAGTGAGGCTCTGTTATACATTATTCCTGAGTCTTAATGTCAGCGGACTGGCTTGCACCATACCATGGGTCAGATGAGGTGAATTACACATTTGTTGTAGTTTGTGATGCACTGACAACAAGAAGATGCCAAGATACAGTACACTAGAGAATGCAATTCCTGAAGAAATTGCTAGTGGGAATGCTTTATGCTGAAAAGCTGACACTAAACTGCTATGCTGAAATGTAATGTGTAAGAAGAAAGTGAAGAATTTAGATTGAAATGATACATGAACACTGGGGGCTTGAATGTGTGAGAGAAGAAAAGAAAGTAAAAAGGCTTGGAAAAGCAGCAGAATATTTGAACTGCAAACTTTTGAACTAACTTGATGGTGAATGATCTGTCGCCATGCCAACGGCATTTGATGACATCCCATAATACGCTTAGATGCGTTGATGGCTGCATCGTTACCAAACCTGTGAAGTTTTGGGCCGTTTGGAGCATTTTCACTGAAGTTATGAGAAAACCGTGTTTCATGGTGAGCATTGTTTCTGCGATGTGGAATGTGGCAGAAGAAGAGGTGCAAAATAACCCGGCGGAATAATAAAGAATTTCGTGCGTAGCATAACAGATGCTGTGTCAGCATTCCCACTAAATTATTTGTCTCCACCCATATTAGCAAATATACTATGAAGACTTTTAAAACATGCATTTACATGGGTGATATGGCCAAAATGAATTTCACAATGAAAATAACAATATTATTAGAACATCAATATATATCATCACATCATGGTAAAAGGATGCAGAATTACATATTACATATGGTTTAATGTTTATTCTTAATATTATGTTTATTTATTTCTCACCATGATTTGTACTATATGTGTTATTACCTTGGACACAACTTCTCACACATACAAATGAATATCTTCATTTGTTCATTTTAAATTAAAGCTTGCAGTGATTAATTTGTAACATAATATCATTTTGTAACATTAATGCTTTTATTGGCTAGCACTCCAACACATTGTGCGTGATAGGCTAAGGGGCGGGACATATCTAAGCAGTTGACCAACAGAGGCGGCCAGCTAACCAATCAGAGCAGACTGGGCTCTGGTTTCAGACAGAGGGTGAAAAGAGGTGCTGCAGCACAGGCAGTATGAGAAAAATAAAGAGCTTTTTGAACATTAAAGCATGGAGACATGTCACAGTAGAGACACTACATACTGATATACACCTGAACATCAGCAGGAGAGGACTCTTTAAAGTAGAGACACTACATACTGATATACACCTGAACATCAGCAGGAGAGGACTCTTTAAAGTAGAGACACTACACACTGATATACACCTGAACATCAGCAGGAGAGGACTCTTTAAAGTAGAGACACTACATACTGATATACACCTGAACATCAGCAGGAGAGGACTCTTTAAAGTAGAGACACTACATACTGATATACACCTGAACATCAGCAGGAGAGGACTCTTTAAAGTAGAGACACTACACACTGATATACACCTGAACATCAGCAGGAGAGGACTCTTTAAAGTAGAGACACTACATACTGATATACACCTGAACATCAGCAGGAGAGGACTCTTTAAAGTAGAGACACTACATACTGATATACACCTGAACATCAGCAGGAGAGGACTCTTTAAAGTAGAGACACTACACACTGATATACACCTGAACATCAGCAGGAGAGGACTCTTTAAAGTAGAGACACTACATACTGATATACACCTGAACATCAGCAGGAGAGGACTCTTTAAAGTAGAGACACTACATACTGATATACACCTGAACATCAGCAGGAGAGGACTCTTTAAAGTAGAGACACTACATACTGATATACACCTGAACATCAGCAGGAGAGGACTCTTTAAAGTAGAGACACTACATACTGATATACACCTGAACATCAGCAGGAGAGGACTCTTTAAAGTAGAGACACTACATACTGATATACACCTGAACATCAGCAGGAGAGGACTCTTTAAAGTAGAGACACTACATACTGATATACACCTGAACATCAGCAGGAGAGGACTCTTTAAAGTAGAGACACCTCATAGAGTACTGATATACACCTGAACATCAGCAGGAGAGGACTTTTTAAAGTAGAGACACTACATACTGATATACACCTGAACATCAGCAGGAGAGGACTCTTTAAAGTAGAGACACTACATACTGATATACACCTGAACATCAGCAGGAGAGGACTCTTTAAAGTAGAGACACTACATACTGATATACACCTGAACATCAGCAGGAGAGGACTCTTTAAAGTAGAGACACTAAATACTGATATACACCTGAACATCAGCAGGAGAGGACTCTTTAAAGTAGAGACACTACATACTGATATACACCTGAACATCAGCAGGAGAGGACTCTTTAAAGTAGAGACACTACATACTGATATACACCTGAACATCAGCAGGAGAGGTTCCTTTTAAATAATATATATAATATATATACACTTTTTTAGTGGCTGAAAAATGGACAACATCTTCCACTCTCTGGACAGCCTATGGCAGTCTGTTAATGGACATAAATATAGTAAGAGCATAATGAGGGGATAACAGGTGGCACGCACACTGACCTTGAACAGTTAGAACACTGCAATGTGGCAGCAGACCCCACCTGTCATCCACAGTGCATTTAATGTATGTAATGTAAACTGGACTACGACGCATTTGTCTTTTGATGCTCATTTGTACAGCCACATACATAATACACTTGTATTTCATTTAACTGCCTTATCTGTATTTACATTTTGTGAACCTCCGTGGTTTCCCCCCAGATAAGAATAAACTGTTTCCCAGTTGCATACTAATACTGTACTGAATGCCGTTTACGGTTCTGAGTGAGTCACATTCTTATTAAATGCCAAAATGAAATACACAAAATGGTGAATCTTTGCCAAACACATTTGTACTCATTTCTTTAAAAATGTCAAACAGAAATAGTATGTTTCTTTCCGTGTTGGACTGTTGAAGCTAACAGTAGTGATAACTAAGAAAATAAGAGTAACAACTTGTATGAAAACATAATTATCCTTCACAGTTGTCCTCTTTAAAGTGTGAATAACAAACACTTTAAGAACAAGTTGTTCAGTGAGCAGCAGGAAGTTGCATCAGCAGCTTTTTCACTGTTTTTCCCAGAATGTTGTAATGCTGGCCTGTTCTTCACAAAAGAACAGGCCTGCTGTTTTTCTGGAGTCTGGAGGTAAACAGTTATGACTTAAAGCTTTCTTGTTACTGACCGAAAAGCATTTGTCTGGTCAGACTCATCGTTCTTTTATGTTTTGTTTCTCTAGTTAAAAGTCCCTGATCTGAAGCAAAATTCTGCCCATCAACACCTCTACTGAAAGAAATGCATTGTTTGACCCATTTCTCAAAGAATTGTTTTGATGTAAGTTCCGTACTGAAACTCAGGTGTTGTATCAACAATAAAAATCCTTTGATATCTGGTACAAGTGTCTTTGAACTCCCAATGCACTGGCACCAGGCGTGTGAATCAGAAAGAACAAAAACAACTTAAGATCCCAAAGATGAATGCGTTATAAAATTGGTATAACTATAAACGCTCTTCACTCAGTGAGATCATCGCGCTGCAGAGATTTATGTTCCATCAGCACGCAACAGACTCCTCACTGTTTGGTTATCTGTATGCCGAGCAAGCAGGATCTTGCATAATGTTTGTGTCTGTTTCAGCCTGATATGACAGCAGCAGCAGCAGCGACAGTATGTTGAGCCGCTGCCAGCGCTGTGAGCTCATGTAACATCTTCTCTGGATTTTTCACAGTTCATTTAGATGCTTTCAGGCTGACTGACTCTGTTGAAAAAATGGATTGAAATAGATTGATTGTTGTTAGTGATGAGAATGTTTAGTGCAGCTGGAAAAGCGTTTTGAGCCGGATTTTGAAAGACTTGAGAAAAAATATGTTTTGGTCCGGGCCTCCATCCTTCCTGTCATTTGATTTGATTAGATTGAACAGATTAGTGTAATCAGTATACACTGTAATTAAAAACCAGATTTTGAGTCTTGGATGGAAGCTCCAACATCTGTCACTTGAAAGCCTGACTTTAACAACAATACAAATACACACTGTTACTTTGAAAGACATTTGGTTTAGTTTGTCAAATGTAGGGACGATTCAAGAGATAGATGATAATAGAACTTCATCGAGTTGTTGATTCATTTTTTAGTCGATCACAAAAGAAAATCAGCAACTGTTTTGATGTGCAATCAATCCTTAAAGGAGCCTATTCTGCTCATTTTCAGGTGTATTTTTAAAGCAGAAATGGCAGAAAAATGTGCTTAAGAGTTCCTCAAATGTTGAGATTATACTTTTCTCCGTTTTCTATATCATAACTAAATATGTTTGTCTTTTGTGACAAAACAAGAAATTCGTTTTTTCTTTGCCGAAGTGGGAAAAACATGTTTCACTATTGCCTGACATTTTATAGACCTTACTGTTAATTGAGAAAATAATCCGCAGATTAATCCATAATAAAAATAACAGTTTGTTTCAGCCTTCAATGAAAGATATCAACATCTGTGTCTTGATTGACAAATATTAAGTTTCATAAGCTTAAAGTACTGATATTATTTGAAGGAAAATGTTACCGGAGACTCACACACCCGAAATGTATGAAGGAGAAGATGTCTCACTAAAACTAAAATGTTGTGTTTCAAAGTATCTTTCCCCACAAAGTATAAACACTGAGCCCTTTAACCCGACAACATCAAATAGTATACCACACAATAGAGCCATGCAGATGTGCAGTAACAGAAGAGAAAGTGTATCTCCCATGATGCTCTCTGTTTCACTTCTCTGATGGGATGTGAGACAGTAGTGCAGGGGCGTACAGGATGTTGAGCTGTAGCAAAGCGTCAAATCAAAGAAGGTACTGTAGCACACAGCGGTGAGCGGTGCGCTCTGGGACAGGCTGCGTCTGGAGGTGGTTGAGGTCGTTATGTGGAACCGTTGGTTGAGCGGTGGAGAATGAGTGGGTGGACACTGTGGGAATTTGCTGCATGTGACTTATCCGGTTAGTGCTAACAGAGATATTTTATCTCACACTACATGCAAGTCAAGAAATACGTTTTTCGTTATTGACACATATGTTTGGAAAACGGGCAATAACCAAAATCACAAACAGAGTTGAAGATACAACTAGAAAGCATGCTAGGATAATTATATCTGCCGCTTCCTCTAGCATTCTGTCTCTAATCAAGCTGCATGAAAAAGGACGTTTTTGTAAACTTCATCAAACAGTTGGAACAGAAGGCCTGTGTAGCTGTGTAACGCTTCAAAGAGCTCCGATGAGTCCAAGAGTGTGTGGCTGTGCAGCTGTCAGGCAGCCAGCCTCCCACAAGACCTGGAATGACCTCAGGCCTTTGCAGAAAAGTGGAGATCAAATAGGGGATTTGTTCTCTCGGCTTTGGAATCAAATTCTTCTGCTTTTTTTGGGATCATTGGATACTTGTGGCTTTTCAATAAGTACCAGCAAACTGTCTGAGGCCTCACACCCACTCGTAGGAGGTGTGATTCACCAGGAAAATATGTCTCTTTGTGAATTGACCTTCGTAACCTGAACCATGAATTCATCATTTGTCACAAAGCAATTGGATTTAATCACATTTTACTTGAAAGACAGTTTAAAAAGTATGGAGAAAAGAAAACCAAAGCACTTAAGGTCACATTTAAGAATTAAAAATAAAGGCTGCATAATAATATGTAGATAACTTTATCTACATCTACATATTATTATGCATCCAAAAGGGGGAAATATTAGACTGCATAAATGCTTTTACCCACGCTGTGAGGTGTTATAAAAAACTTCTGACTTAAGGGATATCTGCAGGAATTGCATTTTGTTGATTGGATGGCATACATTTCTGTAATAGTAATGATATGTGTTATAACAAGCTTCCAGGGATTCATTTTGAACATAATGACATCACTATGTAATGCTTATATTGGCTAGTGGTCCAACACATTGTACATGATAGGCTAAGGGGCGGGACATCTCTAATCGACAGAGCCAGCAAGCTAACCAATCAGAGCAGACTGGGCTCTGGTTTCAGACAGAGGGTGAAAAGAGGTGCTGCAGCACAGGCAGTATGAGAACAATAAAGAGCTTTTGAACATTAAAGCATGGAGACATGTAGAGACACTACATACTGATATACACCTGAACATCAGCAGGAGAGGACCCTTTAAAGTAGAGACACTACATACTGATATACACCTGAACATCAGCAGGAGAGGACCCTTTAAAGTAGAGACACTACATACTGATATACATCTGAACATCAGCAGGAGAGGACTCTTTAAAGTAGAGGCACTACATACTGATATACACCTGAACATCAGCAGGAGAGGACCCTTTAAAGTAGAGACACTACATACTGATATACACCTGAACATCAGCAGGAGAGGACCCTTTAAAGTAGAGACACTACATACTAATATACACCTGAACATCAGCAGGAGAGGACCCTTTAAAGTAGAGACACTACATACTGATATACACCTGAACATCAGCAGGAGAGGACTCTTTAAAGTAGAGACACTACATACTGATATACACCTGAACATCAGCAGGAGAGGACTCTTTAAAGTAGAGACACTACATACTGATATACACCTGAACATCAGCAGGAGAGGACTCTTTAAAGTAGAGACACTACATACTGATATACACCTGAACATCAGCAGGAGAGGACTCTTTAAAGTAGAGACACTACATACTGATATACACCTGAACATCAGCAGGAGAGGACTCTTTAAAGTAGAGACACTACATTCTGATATACACCTGAACATCAGCAGGAGAGGACTCTTTAAAGTAAGAGACACTACATACTGATATACAGCTGAACATCAGCAGGAGAGGACTCTTTAAAGTAGAGACACTAAATACTGATATACACCTGAACATCAGCAGGAGAGGACTCTTTAAAGTAGAGACACTACATACTGATATACACCTGAACATCAGCAGGAGAGGACTCTTTAAAGTAGAGACACTAAATACTGATATACACCTGAACATCAGCAGGAGAGGACTCTTTAAAGTAGAGACACTACATTCTGATATACACCTGAACATCAGCAGGAGAGGACTCTTTAAAGTAAGAGACACTACATACTGATATACAGCTGAACATCAGCAGGAGAGGACTCTTTAAAGTAGAGACACTAAATACTGATATACACCTGAACATCAGCAGGAGAGGACTCTTTAAAGTAGAGACACTACATACTGATATACACCTGAACATCAGCAGGAGAGGACTCTTTAAAGTAGAGACACTAAATACTGATATACACCTGAACATCAGCAGGAGAGGACTTTTTAAAGTAGAGACACTACATTCTGATATACACCTGAACATCAGCAGGAGAGGACTCTTTAAAGTAAGAGACACTACATACTGATATACAGCTGAACATCAGCAGGAGAGGACTCTTTAAAGTAGAGACACTAAATACTGATATACACCTGAACATCAGCAGGAGAGGACTCTTTAAAGTAGAGACACTACATACTGATATACACCTGAACATCAGCAGGAGAGGACTCTTTAAAGTAGAGACACTAAATACTGATATACACCTGAACATCAGCAGGAGAGGACTCTTTAAAGTAGAGACACTACATACTGATATACACCTGAGCATCAGCAGGAGAGGACTCTTTAAAGTAGAGACACTACATACTGATATATACCTGAACATCAGCAGGAGAGGACTCTTTAAAGTAGAGACATTACATACTGATATACACCTGAACATCAGCAGGAGAGGACTCTTTAAAGTAGAGACACTACATACTGATATTCACCTGAACATCAGCAGGAGAGGACTCTTTAAAGTAGAGACACTACATACTGATATACACCTGAACATCATCAGGAGAGGACTCTTTAAAGTAGAGACACTACATACTAATATACACCTGAACATCAGCAGGAGAGGACTCTTTAAAGTAGAGACACTACATACTGATATACACCTGAACATCAGCAGGAGAGGACTCTTTAAAGTAGAGACACTACATACTGATATACACCTGAACATCAGCAGGAGAGGACCCTTTAAAGTAGAGACACTACATACTGATATACACCTGAACATCAGCAGGAGAGGACTCTTTAAAGTAGAGACACTACATACTGATATACACCTGAACATCAGCAGGAGAGGACTCTTTAAAGTAGAGACACTACATACTGATATACACCTGAACATCAGCAGGAGAGGACTCTTTAAAGTAGAGACACTACATACTGATATACACCTGAACATCAGCAGGAGAGGACTCTTTAAAGTAGAGACACTACATACTGATATACACCTGAACATCAGCAGGAGAGGACTCTTTAAAGTAGAGACACGACATACTGATATACACCTGAACATCAGCAGGAGAGGACTCTTTAAAGTAGAGACACTACATACTGATATACACCTGAACATCAGCAGGAGAGGACTCTTTAAAGTAGAGACACTACATACTGATATACACCTGGAAATGAGCATAATAAGGCTGCTTTAAGAAAAACATTCTCCCTTCGAATGCCATCAGTCTTTTGAAGTTGTACGTGGTTGAGAGAATGCTTGAGGACAAAAATGCTTATTTCCCTGACATTAATTGGGAAAAGTAGCACTTCTGGTTTGGTGTTAACAAAATAAAACAACAGAATTGGTGAGTCTTGAACAGTGTTTTGATTTGCATGCATGCATCATTTCCTGTCACTTCATGCTGGTACTCTCGGGCAGGAATGTCAGGCACCGCCGCCTTCTTGGAAACTAGCACACTAGAAGCATTTAGGATTCAAAAACATTTAATTTCGACACAGTAGTAGTTCTATGATGAAGTCTGAATATTAACCAGAATTCCAGGGCTGGGAATTAAATGTAGATGAACTTCTTGCTTCTCCTGAGCTGCTGCCAAACAGCTATGACTCATCCCTCTTGGCTTGTAACTGAAAAAATGAAAACAAGAAAACCAGAAGCTCCCAGTAGAGCGGGAAAGCAACCATGTGTGTGTGTCACTGTGTGTGTCACTGTGTGTCAGTGCGTGTGTCAGTGTCTGTATCTGATTGATTTGATTTGAACTGTATAGTAAATCACTACTAAACTGATTGTTTAAAGAAGGGTCTTATCTGATGGTCATTCAAATAACATGTTAGGAGCTCAAATATGCATTTATGAATGTATTTAAGGGCTGAACAGCTTGGAGAAAATATCTAAATTGTTCCCACCAATCCTTGAAAGTTTGTGAATTTAAGGGGGGAAATCAAAGCCTTATAAGTGTTTTAAAAGACATGGGTCATTGTAAGCAGTGTTGGAAAAACTACTCAGATCTTTTACTTGAGTAAAAGTAGCAAAACCTAATTGTGAAAATACTCTTTTACAAGTACAGGTCATGCATTCAAAATCTGACTTAAAAGTATTTGCATCAAAATATACTTCAATATCCAAAGTAAAAGTAGTTATTGCGTGTAATAGCCCGATGACTGATGCATTCATGTTCATCACAGTTGGTAATAGTGGAGCTAATTTGACATTATACACTGCTGCTATCTTAACCGTTAATATATGCTAATGTGTATGTATTAGTTCATTTTAAAGGTTGCTACAAATCTATAAAGTAACTTAATACATGTAAATACATGTAGTGAAGTAAATTGTACCCTATTAGCTTCCCAAATGTTGTGGAGTAGAAGTATAAAATAGCATAACATTAAGCTCAAAATGAGTACAGTACTTGAGTAAATGTACTTTAATACATTCCAGCACTGATTGTTTGGGCTTAAAGTTTGTTTTATGCCAGAATAGACATATTTATTTAACTTAAGGATGGTAAGTAGGCTATGTTCTGCTGTATGCTGTGTGTCACCTGCATTATCATTGTTAAAACGATGTAGGAACCCTGTACCCAATTGCAATTCTTTTTGACTGATATTGCAATATGATCAAACTAAATCCTAACACTTCCTTTGATGCATCACTTCTGACAAGTTACCCTCATATGGAGACATTTTCTTATTTAACTTGCTATTTAAAGACAGTATAGGTTCAAAGGAATAATGTCTGGGCATGTTTGCTGGTGTACAATATTCTCTGCTTCATCAAGAATCTTTTTCATTAAGGTGTTATTATTAGACTAAGCTGCACACAGCAACACATTCTAAAAGTCAATCTGAGAGAGGTACGTCTGCAGCTGGAGAGTCATATTAATAGGGTGCTGTAATTTAAAAGAGCTGTCACTCTGTACACTGTCCTAACATGCACTTTGAAAAGACATGACATCCTAGATAGAGATTAGACACTTCTTCTTTCACTCCCTTCAAAAACCTTTATTATATTATTATGTTTAACCTTTATATTACCACTGCCACTATAAGTGAAACCAGACTATATAACACTCCATTCATCTAGCAGTCCATGGATAAAACCAGCCTACTAAGTATAGGATCCCAAAAACAGATCCTGTGAAGAAGGTCTTTTAGAGCAGGAGTGGGTGTGGTGACACCAAATTGCCTGTCATGGCCTTACAGTACCATAAATACAACATTGAAAAAAATGGTTTTGCCCAATATAGACTGCACAGAAATGCAAGGCGGACACATTTATGTTATGCTATGTGAGTACTGAAATACCAAAGTGCTTTAGACCCTGTTTGCGTTCTTGAAGATCCACATTTATTAGCAGTTTGGTATTTATATGTGAGAAGGAGTTGCAGATGCACCCAAGCTGGTTAGGGAGGGTTAATCGTTTTTTTCCCCGAGGGCAAATTGTGCAATAAACAGTGCCTTTGGAGGAGAACTCCAACTTCCTGTTTGTTGTACCTTCCTGTAGAGAATTGACCAGATGTTAGTGTGATGGTAGAACATGTTACTCCGTCAATCACGAGGCCACATCTAGATCAGCATTATAAAGGGATAGATTACATAGAATGTTGCATGAGTTAGCATTTTACAATGTTTTGTTTTTAATATGTTTTTGTGTTCGACACCGCAGTACTTTTCCCACAAAGGTTCATCAGAACTTAGTTCATGAGAACTCTTTAGTTCTCATGAACTAAGTACAGATCGCGTTCACACCGGAATAAGTCCCTGGGGGAGGATTAGGCAAATGAAGCCGCTGACGTCACTTCTTCTTCTTCTGCTTTGGGTTTACTGGCAGGCCGCAAACAACTTCACGGCGTATACTGCCACCCGGAGTCCCCGGCCGGAAGTCCCCGGAGTTGGGGACTGGCTTCAGTAGAAGCTGCTGGGACTCCCTGCAGCTTCTACTGAAGCCTTCCGAGTAAATCGCCAGAACGCCGACACCTCCTCATCTCCACCGCTCCCATGTTTTCTTTTGTGTTGCCATAAGTTAGTCTCTCTGCGTTTGTGCACTGGGCTAATGCTAATGCTAATAATGCTAATGCGAGGATAATAAAATGGCAGCTTCACAAAACTTTTTGGGAGTTTTACGGGGTGTAGTTTGCAATCCGCCCAGCCAATCAGACATAGGAACCTTTTTCTCCCACGAAAGGACCTGCTCTCTAGCAGGGACGGAAAAGGGGGTAAAAAGGTTCTGATGAACTCATTTTAGTTCCGGATTTTTTTGGTGTGAACGCAACATTTCAGAACTATATTGGAACTAAAGTGGGAAAAGTACTGCGGTGTGAAAGCGCCTAAGGTCTATCATTTTCTTCACGAAATAAAATACTTCCGTAAATACCACTGGTGAATGTCCGAAGCTTCTTTGTGTCTTAAAAACAGCAGTTGCTAAAACGGACTAAATTAGACTTCTAATCGTCCATATCACGAGTCCGCCCTAAGCTACGCTGTGGGGACCTAACGTCAGCTTTATAAAGTGTTGTTAATATGTGGAGAGTCTCCTGCACAGTTAGTTGCCCATGGTGCACCATTGTACAAAGTAATGCATTGAATGAACTACAAGAAGGTTTTGAACACGAGATCTGTGGACTCCTTGTTGTGCATTCCAACTGAAGGGAACACACACACTCACACACATCATGTGGCCACAGAAAGTATTCAGACCTCTTCACTTTGTTGTGTTGTAGAAGTCAATCTTTGTGTGATGCTTTCTGGAGAAACTCAGATTAAACAGATCTTATGACTTTCATAAGGAGAGTCCAAGCATCCAGATTTGAGTCATGAAAAATAAACAAAATAAAGTAGAAAAAGTGAGAAGGCGTGGCGTGTGGCGCAGTGGATGGTGCGTTGGTGTTTGGATCAGGGGAGCACAGGTTCAAACCCCACTGCAGTCAGCATGTCGTTGTGTCCCTGAGACACTTCACCCCAAATTGCTCCTGTGGGGATTGCCCACGGTATAGAGTATGTAAGTCGCTTTGGATAAAAGCGTCTAACAAGTAACATGTAATGTAAAGTAATGAGAAATACATTTATGTAAAATAAAGTTATTATATACAGAACTTATTTCTTCCATTTCCCTCCGCAATAAAGGGCACATTTCACCAAGCTACCACAATAACAGAAGTACCATAAACATGTGTTTGCCACTTATTTTCTGAAATATTCCAAATCCAATGGAAACATCCAATTGCTCTTCGTTGAGGGACCCCTCCGGATGCTTTAATGCTTGCGATTCTCGTCGGCCTATAAGAAGATGTCCTCATTGGATCCACTCTATAGCCAACAGCATTTAAAGGATTCTCGAAGTAATAAGGTCTGATGAGACAAAAATGTAACTCAATGCAATATTTCTGTTGAACGCCAAGCAATCCTCTTCCCCTGCTAAAACCATTCCTACGACCCCCCCCCCCCCCAAATGACCCCGTAGCATTCAGCCAAGACACACTGGAGTGGCTTCGGTACAAGTTTCTGACTGTCCTTGAGAGTCCCGGCCAAAGCCCAGACTTAAAACCCAAATAACATCTGTGAGGAGACCTGAAGATCGCAGTTCGCAGACGCTTACCATTCCATCTGCCAGGAAAATTGGGAAAGTTGTGTATATAATAACCTTATTTTACATTCATTTATTTCTTGATTATTTCTGTTAAGTATTTTCAAAAATAACGCGTAGAAGAGCTTTATTTTGTTTATTTTTCATGACTCAACTCTGAACTGTCCTTTACTAAATCTTAGACTGTTTAATCTGAGTTTCTCCAGAAAGCATCACACAAGAATGACTTCTCTTAGACAAAGTGAAGAGGTCTAAATACTTTCTGTGTGTGTGTGCGTGTGTGTGTCCGTGTGTGTGTGTGTTTTTTTTATTTTTTTATTTTTTTAGCCTTTATTTAACCAGGTGAAAAATCCCATTGAGATCAACAATCTCTTTTTCAAGGGAGACCTGCGGTGTGTGTGTGTGTGTGTGTGTGTGTGTGTGTGTGTGTGTGTGTGTGTGTGTGTGTGTGTGTGTGTGTGTGTTCACTACAGTTGGAATGCACAACATGGATTCCACAGCTCTCGAGGTCAAAGCCTTCTTGTAGTTCCTTCAAAGCATTTCTTTGTCTAATGGTACACCATGGGCAACTAACTGTGTTCTTGGCCAGTCTCCAGCATGCAGCGCTATCTCTTATCAGGATATGTGTGGCAGATAGAAATTGAATGGACTTCTGCGTTCTGTGTTTACTGCAAAATGTCAACAGTCCATAACACTGGAGGCAGCTGGGGAGAGTTAATCCTCAAAGCTTGGTTTCTGTCCAGAATACAGCAGTGTTTTGACATGAATGCGTGTATAATGAAGCTGCAGATCATGAGAACGTATCAGCGTGGAGGGAGAGATCGTTAGACTGATATATGATCTGGTTTGAGGATGCTTGAATTGGTTTCTATCCCTTGTTATACAGTACATCATTGAGGTGAAGCCATATGGAGACACCAGGACAAACTGTTTCCAGCTGTTCGGTAGAGCAGTAGAGCTGAGTTCTGGAACAGAAAATAAAGGAACAATTGTCTCTAATGTGGATTTTATTTTAAATGTAGCTAAGAAGTCCCCAAATGACCCAGTAGTATACTAAAAGAATGGGGCAAAAGGCGCTTTCACACCGCAGTACTTTTCCCACAAAGGTTCTACTGAAGCCTTCAGAGTAAATCGCCAGAACGCCGACACCTCCTCATCTCCACCATGTTTTCTTTTGTGTTGCCATAAGTTAGTCTCTCTGCGTTTGTGCACTGGGCTAATGCTAATGCTAATAATGCTAATGTGAGGATAATAAAATGGCGGCTTCACAACACTTTTTGGGAGTTTTACGGGGCATAGTTTGCAATCCGCCCAGCCAATTAGAAATAGGAACCTTTTTCTCCCACGAAAGTCCCTGCTCTCTAGCAGGGACGGAAAAGGGGGTAAAAAGGTTCTCATGAACTCATTTTAGTTCCCGATTTTTTTGGTGTGAACGCAACATTTCAGAACTATATCGGAACTAAAGTGGGAAAAGTACTGCGGTGTGAAAGTGCCTAAAGACAGTAAAGACAATTCACAAATTGTTTCATATAAACATAGAATCACGTACAATGTTTTGGAGCGCCAGCCAATAGAAGCGTGATGGTTACATAGAGATGTCACTATGCAATGGTGGGAGGGACAGAGACTCCCTCTGGAGGGAACACAGGGAATTTAGCCTTTGCAGACCATTTACATGCACAAACAATGACAGGAAAGGGAAAACCCCAAAAAGCACCCCTTTAAACAAGCTGATACAATGTAAATGTATGTCCACTCCTATAGAGGAATGTAAAATAAAAACAGTGTGCTGGTCTAGCTTTATTAGACAACTCCCAACCTCAACAGGAATTTAAATTCTCAATGGAGTTTGCTATACAAAGTATGCTGACAATAACGCTTTAAGAGTAATGTGCCCACCCATCACTGTGAGGGATAGAGTTGATTGGTGTTCATCTGTGTTTGGAAAGGAACATGTGTTTATTTGCTAATGATGTTGGGTGTTTGATGCTCCTCTTGACTGATGACGGCCCCAGAAGGAGGCCCGCGGTGGGAATGAGCTTTAAGCATGTGTTTCTGCTTTTCTCCCATTTTTCCGTCCACATTTCAGCTTCAGCCTCATGAAGGGAGGGTTGGAATGTCTTCATTGTTTATTATCAGGTAGTGTTTAGAGATGAGGGTTTAGGATGGCTATTAAAGCTCCAGCCACTTTCTGCTAACGTCTGCACAGGAAGGAAGGCCCAGTGTGTACAACCACAGTCCTCCACAACATCCTGTGTTGTTATCAACTTTCACTGTGTCTCATTAAACTGATTAAAGCTTACCAAATTGCATTCCTGTCAGTACAATTTGTGATTTCAAGATTAACATTTTACAAAGCAATCATTTTACAAAGCAATATCATATTGCAGTTAGTGTGCTATTGACAGTTATAGAAAAAATAAATAACATTTATTGGAGAATGAAAACAGGAAGTGGCTGCCCCAAATTGGTGGGCACGGATGAAATGATGCTGAAGAATAGACATTCTGCTGAATTTACGATGTGAAAGTTCACTATTTTCACTTTTTTGTGACAAGTAAGTGACAGCAAGACTAAGGGGCTAATTCACAAAAGACGTATTGCATTCAATGATGCATCATTTGCAAAAGCTTACGCCACCATTTCATGTCGGAATCAGAAAAGATATTGTGATAATGAAGTTACAGTGTAAACTCTTCTGTATTGTTTTGCATTTAATGGCTGTAATTTGCCTCTTTATTGCAGAAGGAGAGTGAATTAAAATGTGTTCATATAATAACCTCTTTTTGATTTGATTTGACTAAATGTTTTCTCCCTTAGAAAACATACATTACATGACATGTTACTTGTTAGACGCTTTTATCCAAAGCGACTTACATACTCAATACTGGGCAATCCTCACTGGAGCAATTTGGGGTGAAGTGCCTTGCCCAGGGACACAAGGACATGCTGACTACAGTGGGGTTTGAACCTGTGCTCCCCTGTTCCAAACACCAACGCACTAGTCCACTGCGCCACAGCCTCCCACACATACCTGTACAGGAGCTTTATTCATTTTTATGGCACAACTCTCATGGCTTTCCTCGTCTAAAGATTTTTTTAATCAACTGACACCCATACGTTTTTGTCGAGAGATTTGTAAAATGAAGGTCCTCCGCAAAGAATTATGCAAAAGCATCACTTTATTCGAAAAAAGAGTAATTCACCATGAAAAAAAGTGTAGTCCACTAGGTCCAAAATGAAAGAAGTCAAAATAGCTGAGCCTGACATGTCACAATCACTGCTGCTATGATCCCTGGGAAGTCTGGGCATGATATGATACGCTTCAGTTACACCATCAACCTTTGTGAAGATGCTAATATGGGTCATAATAAGTCCCCTCTGTGTGGTTATTTTGAGTATTACACCCTTTATTTTGGTCTTATTTGCACAGGTTTAGTGGCTCTAAAATCCATTCAACCCTTTAGTGAATTTCCAACTGAAAGTCTAGAGCGGCCCACACCCAGTCCTCACCCTTAGCTTAAACCCTACTGTACCTACAGTGTTCTATTTACAGTTCTCTGACACCACAGCTCCATGTGTTTGCTTGTAAACAAAAGGCATGTGGCGAAATCAGTTGGATGGTATGAGCCCTGATGCTGACCCTATTAAAGGACGGGCTGTTGGCCAGACATTTTGGTATGTTTTTGTGCAGTGATAGTGTGTGGTCTTGACATTTCCAAATAGCTTCAATTGTCACTTAATCAAACACTCCCTTCCTCCTGCTCTGGCTGCTGGCTGGAGGTTTCCATGCAGGCTTTACGCTGATGGATCAGGGGTGAAGTGAAACACTCTGAGGGAAATGTGTACTGCGAGCAGATAAATGAGGTCTAATAGAATGTCATAATTGTTGGAAATTGAAATGTTGTTGAGACATCCATAAGTGTTAGGGTAAGAGTAATACATAACAGGGATACGTTTTACATTGACTGCATTTGCTTCTTGGAGTTGTCCCCTCTCCTGTAGTGTGTTCTATAGGTTTGTGTGCATGTAATGGTCTGAAAAGGTTCAAATCCCAAAGTTCAAAAATGTGATATTTTGCACATATCACTGAGAGAATGTATGGATTTTCAAGCATTAATTGGATGAATTTCCTGCTCCGATTGTACATAATATGTTTACTCATTCAAATGTTATTTCTATGGTTTGCTATAAGTAGGATTAAGTTGCTTCTTGGTAAATGTGACTTATTCTTCATACTAAGGGTTGTAATATCACCGTTTGATAAATAAGGGCTCTTGTGATCAAATGAAATTGAGAATTGTGACACTCAGCAGTGTATACAGAGCACTAGATACATCCTGTTTGACTCGTGATAACAGCTTTCATACTGCACATCCAGCTGATAGGAATCTGCCGTGTTGAACTCTGTACTTATTGTACTAATCAGACTAAACAGTGAGCAGCATTTACCAGTAATCAACTGTTAAAGGAACATTTCCTCTGCAGCCGAGCTGAATCAGCTCCAGGCGTTTTGCAACGGCGCTGATGACGAAATGCTTGTTCCAGTGAAATGGATAGTCCAAAAGACAATGACTTTAAAAGTGAATCATAATCCGGATTTGCCAAAACATCAACAGGGCCTCTGGCTGCTTTTATGACGCTCAGTTGGTAGAGGCACTGACATCTCACAGTGGTGACAGCCATCAAATCAATGGTTTTTTGACCAACCTACACATACGAGGAATTTGCTTTGGTATCAGTGGTGCATACAGAGACACAATAAGAAGACGTTACCAAAAATAAAAAATATAAAATAGTACAATTATAAAAAGCAAATATACAAATGAGACAGTATTAAGATGTCAGGTACCGGTGTTGCTGAAGGTAGATAGTTGTGTTTTGGTTTCATGTTGCTGTAAGCAGCTGTGACTCTGACAGACCATAGATTTGTATTTTATGTTTTGACTCAGGGGAAGGGAAAATAGGATGTTCTTCTCCCTGCTCCTTTCCATCATGGGCTGCATACATTGTGTTACGTGTCCATGTTTTGTTATATACTAATTGCCATGAGTGGAATAAACAAATAATTAAATAAACATAGTGACATCACTATTTAACACGTGCACTTCCATTGGCTAGCCTTCCAAAACATTGTTCGGGATAAGGGGCAGGACTTTTCCAACGCATCTCTTAGTGTTTGACCAATCACAACAGAGCCGGCCAGCTAACCAATCAGAGCAGACTGGGCTCTGGTTTCAGACAGAGGGTGACAAGAGGTGCTGCAGCACAGGCAGTATGAGAACAAAGAAAGAGCTTTTTGAACATTAAAGCATGGAGACATGTCCCAGGAGAGACACTACACACTGATATGAACCTGAACATGAGCAGGAGAGGACTCTTTAAAGGCAACCTTTTAAACCAAATGAATTCAACCTAAGTTCAGTTGAGTTCATTTAAAGCATCAAGCTTTTTTCCTCAGAAGTTTTAGCTGACATCCTATGGAGAGACAATGGAAGAGACAAGTTGAGACACAGTGAAAATACAAAAGGAGATCAGGTACTTCTTGTCAAAAACAGGCTGATAATATCTTCCAGTGAGCAACAGAGATTGAATGAATGCACCCTACACACAGATCACGTTTTTCTGTAATCATGATAAGAGCATTAGGAAATCTGAACATTTGATATCAGCTTACAAGAGCTGAGAAAGACAAATCTGGTATACACCCGTCTGTCCTGTTTTGAAAACCTTTCACAATGTAATGATACGGTTTCAAACGCTCCTGTATTGGTGTTGTGGTCGTCTCCTTCCCCAGTTTCTCTGTGGCAGTGTCTGCTTTTTGATTTCCAATGAAGTCCAGTTGCAGTCACACCAAATGCTTATATTTTTTGTCAGCTCATTTCTGGTTAGACCATCTCATAAAACCTTCAAGTGCTCTTAAGTGAAACATTATTCTGTGTTACCAGAATAAACCTTGTTTAGAATTTTCCGCCATGACTCTGTGTAGTAATGATGTCAGGCCGCAGGACTCTGTGTTTAACAGTTTGAGTGTGTTTATAACAGGCAGTCTGAACTCTAAAAAAGAACTGAATAAATGTGTTTGGTCTGGAGTCTAAGTCATTTCAAGATTTTTAAGACATCTCTCATTTTGATTGCAATTGCAATTATGGTGACATGATTTAGTTTGGATTCTTGATTCTAAACTGATTGTTGTTTGAATAAATAAAAAGGTGGCACTAGTTTTAGGGTTCACCCCATGCTCTGTGTTTGAAACCTGACCTTGAGTCTGATGAAGTTATAAGAACATATTTCACTTTAGACTTGCAAAGCGAATTTATGTTAATAAACCCAAATTGTGCCCAAACTCTTGCCTTCATTTAAGATGAACGACCAATGTTGTTCCATCAACCTGCAGTTAAACAACTAATATGTACAATTTCCGACCTAATATGTCTTAAAAATATTTGTATCTTTTTTAAAACCTAGAGAAATCTGTAATTCTAATAAAAGGTAGTGAGGGAGGCTGTGGCTCAGTGCGCTGAACTTTGAATCAGGGGATAGCAAGTTCAAACCCCTCTGCAGTCAGCATGTCGTTGTGTGCCTGAGACACTTCACCCCAAATTGCTCCTGTGGGGATTGGCCACAGTACTGAATGTATGTAAGTCGCTTTGGATAAAAGCGTCTAACAAGTGACATGTCATGTAATGTAGTGATGAGTTTCATTAGGTCTCTTGTAATGACATCTGCCAACTTTGCCCATGCGCAAGTGTTGTGCTTGTTTGCCAGGAGCAGACATAAATGGACCTTTATCTAGTTTTAGGCCCCATTTTCACAATTCCCTTCGACTTAGATAATAGTTGTTTTGAACTATATGTTAAAAACGACCATGAAAAAAACGTTGAATAACTTCTCTACCGTTAAAAATATTGCTAAACAACAGTTGGAAACTACAATTTGCCATCTTTTGTTATTGTTTTTATGAATAGCCCACATATTGGATGTTAACAACACCATACAAAAATGAAGCTTCAAATAAGAATTAGGATTTGTATGTGAAACTATTATTCCTTTCACCTATACTATGTTACATTTGAAAGAAGACAAGACACCGTTTTACTTATACAAGATGAACTCATAAGTTAGAATTCAATATACTCTTTGCTTCTAACCTTAGCATTGGCTATTCGTTAGTGGCAAAGTGAAGCTAATGTTATCAAGATAGATTTAGCTGATTAGCTGATTAAGTCTGTTTTAGCATGTTACATTTGAGCAGTGTTATCACTACACTACAGTCAATCAGAAGGAAACATTAGCAGATGTTTCACATTAGAAGCCTATTGGGAATGTAGGGACTTCCCCTTTGAGCCTGGAAGCCTCTGCGCAGACAAGAGGAAAGAGTGAATTTGATTTCTTTTTAAAAGAGAAACTCAGACAATATGATATAACTCATGCATTCTGTCAACACAGCAGGTTAGCATAGAGGAAGTGTTCAGGTTGCATTAACATCAATTAGAAAGAAAAGAGCGGGGGATCCAAAAGAGAGGCTTCTGACCACATTCTGATAAATCTATTTATAAACCGGGGGGGAAAAGCAAAAGCCTTGTTCTCTCTGTAGCTTGGATAAATAAAGGAAGTCTTGAGCAAATACAATTGCATAGTGTAGATAGAGATTTTAAACCCATGAGGAAATGGAGCTTTAGACTACAATTACAGGCTATGTGTAATTCCAGGTTCCCAGCTGGTAGTCTTTGCTCAAATGAAGTGGACAGAATTGTAAAGATTGGTGTCTGAGGACCTCTTACCTACTTATTACCCAGTGAGAAAACCGTTCCTTAGAATTCCTCCGTCAATTACAGTTTGTGCTTTGTTGGACTGCATTGCAAAATAAACCTTAAAATGCCAAAGCCATTTTGATTGGATGAGTAATCATGAGAACTCACAACACAGTGGATTTCAATGGGATAATAATATTCTCGCGGTCTCTATGCACAGCTTTCTTCCATCCTGTGACACAAGAACAGAAGGAGGCATTCCACAAACTCAGCCATACACACACTTTTTGGACCAGAAGCAGCCCTCGTATGCACACACACACACACACACACACACACGCACACACACACACACACACACACACACACACACACACCACACACACACAGACACAAAAGGGTCTTTGAGATGCTCTGGTCACTCCTCTGGTGTACATAATGCCCTAAGCAGCTGTAATTCACTTTCCATGGACAGCAAGAGAACACACAAGTTTGTCGTCTTATACTTTTGAGAATGTTCTGACAACATGCCTTTTCTCACCCTAACCATGGCAACTAAATGTCTAATCCTAACCCTAACCTAGACCTAAGTATAACAGTAACCTTACCTCCAAAACCAAATCTAACCTTCGAACAGTCCATTGTAGTACTGAAGACCTGCTAAAATGTCCTTAAAATGCAGAAATGTCCTCAGAATTAAGCCATGACGACACCTAAATATATACATTTTTAAATTGGTTCTCCGAAAGTTTGAAATACAAGCCAACACACACACAGGAATGACACTTGAAAGGCTTGTTTGAATGTAGTCAGGTCCTGTTTGCTTTTCTTTTTCCGTCCAGATGTCAGGTGAATTTGACACAGTCCTTTTGAATATATAGGAAAAAATACATTGTAATTGTGTTTCCATCAGTTTGGTTGGCACAACTTCTTAAACGTCAAATAAAAGGCAGAGAGTAATGGAACAAATCTTCAGTTTGCAAAGGTTAGCACGTATTAGAAAGGTTTTTGATGTCCTTAAGAGTCAGCTAAATTGAATTGACGTCACACTTTCATCCATCTTAAGAGAAAACTAAGAATGATATTCAATGTTGTTTCCCATGTTGTGTTTTATACAGCCCTAAGACACTTAACATTGAATTCACTTGAATGATTTAAGCCTAATATAATTAGAAACACAACGCTAAATGAAAATGAGCAGAGCATTCAATCTGAACTATACTTGTGTTTGTCTCTGATTTTTTATGGCATTGGGTTTGTTGGTTTTCAATTTGATATTTGATTCTACATAATTTATGTTTAAAGTGAGTTGCTCTGTGGCTATTGTTTATCAGCTTTTTCATTTATTGTGAATTCTTGTCACAGATCTATGTTTTAAAATCAAGAACAAACATTTGTAATATTGTAGCAAGGCTTAAATGCTTCTGATGAAATACTCCTGATTTTCTTTGGCACATTTGAGCCAGGCGTTTCATAATCATCCTTCATGATACCCCTCTTGTCTCGTCGCAGACGATGCGTCAGCAGACGGCAGCGCTGAGTTCCCAGACCGAGCTTCCGTGATGGAGGTGCGTCTGCAGGCGCAGGAGGATGAGATCACGCTGCTGAAGTCCTCATTGGCTGATGCCCTGCGCAGGATCCGCCTCCATGACCAGCTTTTACCATTACTGAAACAGCAGCTCATTGCAGGTGAGTGAGAGCATGTCCCAATGTTTTAACCTGTTTGCCAACAAAGAAACCTAAAAGGATTTAGTTTTTGTTGCCTTGTACGTGCTCAGTCTGATTCTAAAAGTGGAGCCACATCAAAGGTTGTATGTTTTACCTAGCTAGTTATTAAATACACATACAACTGTATGAACAGTAATGCAAGCTTCCAAAAATACAGGAACAATATTGAATAACCAATATAATAATAATTATTATTGATATAATTATTATTAACAAGGCCAACTTGTTTAAACCACTACGATGGTGAGGATATTACGTGGTGGTGTAGTTAAAAATGTTTGCAATTTTACTTGAGAACATTTTAAAATAAAATAAGAAGTTGGAAACCTTTTTGTTTAATTCATAACATACTATATAATATTGATGTAGACATATTGTACCATAAGTCAAAGCAAGTAGTCCTTGTCATTTATTTGCAAGATAACCCAAACATTCCCTAATTAGTACTCACATTAAAAACAGTGTAGAAAAATCTATGACAGGCAGTTGACTTATTATAGTATATTTTGTTATTTTGGCCCACTCAAAAATAACAAAAATGCATCAAATGGTTTCATTTCAAACCAGTGAACCCAGCTTCTGCTCGAGTGCTGAACCAGGTGTGCTGCTCAGACGGTTCCCCCGGCAGCAGGAAGCTGTCCTCCAGCTCAGCCTATGACGTGACCCCACACCCTGCGACCAGGTACTGGACCTACACACAGAGGCAGAGCTGATGAGAAGCCATCATTGTTTTTATTTCACCTATTGTACTGCCATTAATAATCCTTTTTAAATCTTGGTTGTGTTCATATGTTGTGTATGGAGGTAGATTTGTCTCAATATTATTTGTGTGAACAGATAAATAATCTGTGTGTTATTTATTATGTGAAAACCCTTCCACGAATACAAAACATTTTGCAAACCACGTCATCACCCGAACAAAGTAGATGGAAGGTTTGTCTCATATCTCCGTGTGTGTCTACCGGTGGAAAGTTGTAAATGTTAGGAAGATGTAAATGCATTATAGTATTCACACATTTTATTTGTATTTGTGGAAGGTGTTTTATATTTACACATTACACATTTACTCACTTTTATTCACACAAATCAAATGGAGACAAATCTACCTCCATAGTTGTGTAGATTGTATGACTCTTCTGTTTTGACTTCGACTTTTTTTGATCTAGGGATGGGTACCGAAACCCGATGTTAAACGGGCCTTTTGAAAGACCGTGGTATCTATAAGCTCAGACGTTATCGGTTTTCCTATCAGTACTGGATAAATAAAAGAAATATATGATATATTTTATATTTATAATTGCTACATAAAAGTTTTTGATGTGGACAATGCTCGTTTGCCACATTAAGTGTTTTCGTGTAAGGGCGGAAACCCGAGCAATCTGTCCAAATATCTGGCCTTCGTGCTCCATATTCAGACGGACAAATGAAACGTTTGCGACTGCTTTTCTCGTATCTCTGTTGCCCCAGTTACAAGCAACGTAAGCACGTCTGGTATGTTATGTAGCAGCCTAGAGCCCTCACACAGAGTTAACTCAATTATACAAACATGGGTAAATGAATAAGGGTAACCATTTTTTCTTTTGCACTAAATCATTCTTTATATAATTTGTTTCACATGAACATCATCACATTAGTCTATAATGATTTATTACAAAAAAGGATTTACTGTAAATAACGCTTTTTTTATTTATTTACATAAAATAAAGCAATGTTATTTCTGTTTCCAATTAGTATTTCCCTCAAAAAATAACAAAAATAACCGATAGAAATACTGTTAAAATACCGGATCGATAAACAGTATCAGTAAAGGTAGTAATACCGGTAAAATGTTAACGATACCCATCCCTATTTTTAACTATATCTAGCGAGCTGTCAGACAGCGTTGTGACCAAAGCCAACGGCCACATAGGAAGCCCAGTGTCCCTGAAGCAAAGACCCAGAGCAGCCACACTGGACAGGTGGACCCAGACAGAGCCCCCCCTCCCTGGGCAGGACACTTGGCAGGACAGGGTCCCTCTCCACAGGCGAGTCCAGAGCCTGCAGCTGGAGGACGCCCTACCTTCAGGGCAGCCTGCGGTGGAGGGGACGCGGGCCAAGCTCCACCGGGTCCCCGGCTTGGAAGAGGAGGATGAAGAGCAGGAGGAAGATGAAGAAGGAGGGGAGCTGAGTTGGACGTCGTCAGTGGAGGAGCCCATCCAGCCCACCACCATCAGAGGCCTGCAGAGGGACGACTTCCAGGATGGAAGCTGCTCTCCAGAGGAGCTAGGCTCTCCCTCAGGGTCGCTCAGAACCTCAGAGCAGAACCTCAGCGCCCCCCGCTCAGCCCCCCTCACCCCCATCCACGAAGGAGAGAAGAAAAAGCTGTGCGTGATCTCGCCTTCCTCCCCCTCACTTCATAATCAAACCTCTCTATCTCTCTCGTTTTATTGCATGGCTTTTACATAGATAGATAGATAGATAGATAAATAGATAGATAGATAGATAGATAGATAGATAGACAGACAGACAGACAGATAGATAGATAGATAGATAGATAGATAGATAGATAGATAGATAGACAGACAGACAGACAGACAGATAGATAGATAGATAGATAGATAGATAGATAGATAGATAGATAGATAGATAGATAGATAGATAGATAGATAGATAGATAGAGACAGACAGACAGACAGACAGACAGACAGACAGACAGACAGACAGACAGACAGACAGACAGACAGACAGACACACAGACACACAGACACACAGACAGACAGATAGATAGATAGATAGATAGATACATGGATAGATAGATAGATAGATAGATAGAAAGGTACGTAGGTGGATGGATGGATGGCTGGATAGATACTCCGAAAAAACTGAACCGTTTACTTTAATTTAATGTTTTAGGTCAACACATTTCCCATAACTGTATCAGGTTAGTTGAAAGTCATAATATTAAGTTTAAATACAAAAAGATTGGGTTCAACTTCATATTATTGCTTTCAACAAACCTAATACAGTTATGTGACATTTGTTGACATACATTTAATTAAATAAATGTTTCAGTTTTTTCAATGTAGATACTTTAATCATCCCAAACTGGGAAATTATACTTTATACAATATATACAATCTCGCTAAGCTACATAAATATCTAGAAATATACTACAGACGCATATTGGCATTGGATTATATAAACATTACAATTGTGCAAAGTAGCTGTTGTGCGAATTGTTCTGGGTTATAGAAAAGGAGACACTACCAAGCTATGGAGTCGAGGTGTAGAGAGTTATTGCAGTGGGCAGGAAGGATTCTCTGTATCTGTTCTGATGACAAATCAAACATTTCCTGATTCTGACTTGTGTTACTACAAACCCCAGTTTCACTGCGAACCCACCTTATAAAAAACACCAGTCTTAGGGTTATTATGCCGTGCAGGGAACCCAAGGGGGGGTGACATGTTCCGTCATCATGTTCTCTCCAGCCATGTGCTTTCTCCTCCATGTGTTTGAGCAGGGGGCGAGGGGAAACATAAAGCCGTAGCGGAACATAATAGCGGTCCTCGTCCACACTGAGTGACATATCCAGGGTTAGCTTCACGGCACACAGAGCGTTTGAGCCCAGTGGAAAATGTGATGTGAGGGCAATTGAACAGAGCATAATGTACAAACACACTAGGAGCAGAGCATGTATACACTTGGACTGAACACGAAAGGTCAGTGGGTTTGCAAGGCTGCACATATGTAACCTCTCAAGGCCAGAACATAGTTTGAAATAGCATATCTGTCCAAACAGCACACATCAGAGTAAGAACCCATAAATAAAAACCTCCAGTGATCATCTCTGTTACAACTTCACTGTAGCCACAAACGTTGATTGTTCTGTAAGACGATACAGATGTGCAAATTGACTCAGTGCCACTAAGGATCTGTGAGTTCAACTGGGTTTTGCAGAAACACACATGCTGCTTTAAATCTTGATTGGTTTAATGAAGCTCTGCTGTTTGAATTACACTTTTAACATTGTTTTCTTCAAACAAATCAATGATCTCTTGCATGCTGTGATTTGTTCCCCACTGCAACTCAACTGACTGCTTTAATAATGATTGTTTACTAGTGTATGGGCTTGTGCATGTTCTTTTGTCCTACTTCCTTGTTGTGGCTTATAAAAGGGCTTATTGGTGATGGGTAACATGTGCTCTTCCTCCTCAGCTAAGCTCTGTCATGCCCCTCAATGGAAACCTGAGGTACTGGGAAAGTTGTGCTTCAGTGCCCAGCTACCACACCTATATTTAACACTTTTTTGTTAAAGATTAGTAAAGATTTGCTTGCAGAAGTAGTTTGCCAGATGAGTTCCACTTCCTCAATCCATAACCAATGATGTAGATTCATGCCAAAGCTTTTTTTTGTCCAGTAACACTTCCTCATGGTGTTGCTACGGCTACAATGGCATGTCATCAGGAAACAGGGGGTATGTTGCAGGTAATCCAGAGAGACAATATGAGAATGGCCCAATACAGTTTGAGACCCTTACCAAGCCTTTCTCCTAAAAGTTACAGAAAGGATTTAGAGTGATGTCCAGGGGTTAAAGGCTACTGCCAGTTAAATACATACATGGTTTGGTTTCACACTTCTATTAGTCATCCCAAGTTCATTGCTGAGATCTGGGAACAAAATAACATTTCTAAAAAATGAGTTCAACAGGGTGAGGAACATGATCAGAGATTGTTGACAAACCTCCAGGTTAGCCAAATAGGTTTGGAAGAGGAAGGTACACAGAAGTTAGTTCCTAAACTGCTTCTCATAAACATCCATCTCAATTGTCAAACCTACTTCCTCCTGTGGATAAACTGTTGGCACAACCTGTCTGACTCCTCCTGTGTTGGTCTGCTTTAAAGTACGATTCTAAGATGTTAGTACTAGCTTACTATCTACAGTAGAATCCTTCGCATATTTCCAAGGCCAAGGGTTAGCATATCATTAGCTAACTACATGTTGTAGGTGCAGCCCTGTTAAGAACTGGAAGAACTAGTGGAAGTCAATGTAACACTAGTCCTGGATGCTATTTGACAGTGTACGTTAGCTGCTCTGTAGTGGATCTGGGGGAGTTTAACTTGGTGAAGGATTGAGATCTGATTAGCTTGCCAAGCTAACTTTTTGCCTTGGTCCTGTTTGACTTAACTTCCAGAGTAATGTTAATAGGCTAGCTAGCCACAGCTGATCAGTGACCATCAACAGTCCTTATATCCAGAAACACCACAGTGGACATCTTTAAATAAGGAGCTGCTTTTGTGTATATCTGTCCGAAATCAACAACCACAAATCAATATGGTAAATCTCCAAGCAGTGTAATTCTAAACTGCATATTGGCGGTTCTATACCGGAAAGCTTGACAGGTGTAGAATAGCTCATAATGGGGGCTGTGCTTAGTAAGGGTCAGTTATATAGTGAGTGTGGCCAACAACAAAAAAAGACCCAAGTTTTATTAAACTACGTATATCCTTTTCGAAGGTTTGGCAAAAGAAATCAGAGACAAACGTTGCAAGACTAACATGCATGTTTATGTGTATAATTACTATAAATACATGCAAATCCTCCTTCCATTGTGCATGCATTAACAGCGGGCTAACTGAATGCATCTGTGTGGGATCTATGGATTGTATTTGGACACAGAGTTTGAAGCTGATTTCAGTCCTTTGGTGTTTCAGGGTTCGTAGGAACAGCGAAAAACTGGTAAACCCGGAGAAGCAGAGGAAACGTCTGGACAAGAAGGCAGCGTCCTCTGCAAACCTCCTCATCCGCTCCTCCAGCCTGGAGAAGTAAGCCACGCTGCCATCACTCACAGCTGTCACCACGCACTCACAAAGCTCACTTTTTCCTATTGCTGCTGCAGCCTCACATATCTCATCTAAGAGACACTCTCTGGAACACTGATGGCCCCTATGAATAATAATAATAATCGCATTCCATTCGCATGAAAACCTTGAAGTGATTAGCGAGGGACCGAATGGTGTCACACAGCTGTCTCACACAGTCTCTTTCTGTCTCTTTCTGTCTCCACAGTCGCGCGAAGGAGATGGTCGCCAGTACAGGTGATGTAGCTTTTCTTTCTTTAATCCTGAAACTGAGATCCCAATAATGTGTTCACAACTTTATCCAAATGATGAAGGAAGTACATTTGCCATATACACATGGTTTGTATGCAGAATCCTAAACAGTTCAACCTGTAGATGGGTCAAGAAATGTTTTGGCCCTTGTGGTTTGCTGGGTCAGTAATCAATAGCTGCTATATGTCTCTGCGCTGGTGACAGCCATGGTCGAGGCATTATGCTTTTCTGGACTCACAATTGGTTAGTTTTAGAATGTATTCCAACCAATAAGACATCCCTCTCCACGTTGGCATTCATGAGACATCACTGTGAAGAAGAATAGAACTAGGAATCTGATTTTGCCTCCGACAGACCAACAGTCTTAGCCAACTGTCTTTCAGTTCATTACAACTAGGCAAAACGCTTTAGTTGTTTTGCAGCGTTGTATGCGCACACATGCTAATAATCAAGGTCTTGCATATCAAACCCATCCTGCATTGCCTCTGGTTGTGCAGTAATTCATATGATAATGTAACAAACCATAATGAGTGTGTTTCCCAGTCAGGATGAGGTTTTTGCCGTGCCCTAGTTATTTGTTTGCACGTTAGCATCATATCCTGTTTCCAGAAACCTGGACTCTCCTGTAATGTAGTCAGAGAAACAAAGAATACAATGCTTCACAACATAAGAATGATCCACATTCTGCAATTATCTTTCATTACTGGAAGACTTGAAGCAGACAAAGACGCACCTGCACACAGACATTCAGAAAACTAGATACTACCAGAGATATGTAAACAAAACCAGGTTTCCTTTCATTCCATATCAATCATCATTCATATCAGGAAAGGGTTTAGGGTACTGTAACTATAGTAACACCCCTGAGCCTGCTGATGCTAAATGTTTTTGGCACTTTTCCCCAGTATGCTGCCTGTCAGGCATTACACGTCAGCTGTATGATTGCATGAAAACCGGGCCCTTTGTTGATTGACAGGTGACCTTTATCTGGAGTGAAATGCAAGACATGTTTTTCCAAAGAAAGGCTTCTTGAGTGAAACAGAAGTAGGATTATAAGAGGAACAAATATAGACATGCTACAAAGATTGTTAGAATCAGGGACCGTTTCCAAGTTTTTGTAACTTCAGAGTTGAATTTACTTCTGAACTTGTGCCCATGCAGCTCCTCACTGGTTCACACATGTAGTCATTTGTCCAAAAATGAGCGCATTTCCCAACCAACCACAGTTGTGGTTACCAAGCTTTTAGAGTGTTGGCCTTTATTCTGGTTATGGTACGGCCTGTTTTTAGGCCTCCTACAATCCAGAATACCAGAATGTGTCTCTCACTCCCTCATGTTGTTTGTGAACGTCAAGGAGTAGAAGAATTGTGTTTGTTGAAGCCAGTGTAGAATGCTGGCAGCAGGCCTGGATGAGATGACACAGCTGTACAAGATGTTCCAAGTTGACTTTAATCCTTTTTCTTTGATGTTGAAAACGTGGTCTGAGCAACCACAGGACTATACTCACTGCTGGTTGACTAGTGCAAAATAGGGCTGTTACTGTTCATTTGAAACAACACTTTAAATGAGGGGGAAAATGCAATATGCAAAAACATTTAATGTATGAGCCAATTATCCAACATGTTGCATGTTGCTTAGAAAAGTGAGATATATAATTGTTATTAATTTAATTGTAAGACTATTATAAATATTTGATAGGGATGTCCCCATGCTTTGCTCTATTTGCTAAGCTAGGTTATTTTAAGGTAACGCAGTATGCTTTATCGCATTCAAAATCTTTTCAGAAATAATAGTTGCTTAAGGGTTACATTACTGTGAGAATATTCTCTGAAATACCTTCCTAAATAACTACAATTGTTTTACTAAGTCAGTCGTGTCTGTTATGTTAGGTCTCCCTAATGTTTGCTAACATTAGCCCCCATAAGCTACAGGTCATACCAGACTAAATCAAGCTGTTGCAGTAAAAACCCTGACTGGATTGAATCAAGTAAGAATGTTTTGCATTAATTATGGATAAGATTAAGTATTTGTCAAAGAAAGAACTTGTTAGTTTTGTCCTTCAATAGTTAAAAAGCCTAACTTTAAATAAGTGCTAATGGGTTGTTTTTAGAGATTGTGAAAGCATGGCATCATACTGTAGTTTAAGAAATATTTAGTACACTTGTGCTTTGTTTGTTTATGGTCTTCAAATAAAGTGTGAGGTTTAGTAGTTACTACTAATAATGCCAGGTATAGTGGGGAACTGGTCCCTGCCTAAATACTTGTGAACAAAACAGTTATCTAAACAGAGCTTTACATCCAGCTGAAAGCTAGCTGCATACCCTGTTGACACCAGAAATATCACTCAACACGACATTTCCCACTCCTTTTTTAAAACTGGCATCCCATTTTTTATGAGTTCTTGTGAAGCCAAACACTGCGGGCCAGTTTGGGCCGTGGGCGCTGCCTGGAATCACATCCACTGTGGTTAGCTCCAACGCGCCTGACGGGATGATAAATGACCCTGCTGAGGAGCTTGCCAAAAGAACATTTTTTAAGTCTTCGCCTGCTCTTTGTGTCAAGATGTCTTCATAACTCTTTCTGATTGACTAATAGTCGTGCTTGGCATGAGTGTAGCTTTCTCGATTCTTGACAGTAAGGTGGCAGGAAGTATGGGGACACACATAAGACAAATGTTTCTGGAACACTATTTTTAAATGCTGTTTTGGGACCGACCAACATTTTTCCGTAACACCGATTTATTAAAAACTCTCAATTAAAGCTGACTACCTAGTCAGATATCTTTATCAATTTAACAGTTCATTTAGAATGTATTTTATCAAGGCAAATAATAGCAGATCATCCTTTAAGTTAAGCTAAGAAGAAGTTTACTATTGTTGCCTAACTATATTGTTGTTACCTTTTTGTTTACGACTGACAGTGTTGGTTCTGTTTTTTTGTGGGAAGACACTAAAGAATGTTCCAATACCACCATCACCTAAATGATAACAGCTTCACAAGCTTTGGCTGGCTTTGTACTCATAGTTTTAGCCTCACCTAAGATACTTCCTAATGACTCCTAATGAATGTTATTCTGGGATAGGATTGGAGGCAGTGCTAAAGTCACAGAACCACCCATTTCTGTAGGTCAGGTTGTTGTTTTGACTAGCAAGGAGTTACTGATAACTCAGGATTAGCAAGCTAGGCTAACCACCTTTTTACTTTCCGATTAGAATACAAACTAAATGTCTGATAGCACAGTCTTTGTCGAAAAAAGCGTCCCACTTAAATAAGCTACACAGAATGGCGTTCAGTTTACAGTGCCTGCCATGGAAAGCTCCCTTTAAAAACAGTTTTATTAATTCAAATGTTCAACTTTCAAAGCTTTTAACATTTGAGAATTTCGTTTAAAATAAAATAAAATGTGTTATTATCAAAGTATGGCACGGAAAAAGTGTTGTTTAGGTTACAGTACAGAGTAATCCAGTGCTACATGGGATAGAAGCCACTGTGTGCTTTTTTGTTTTTGTTGTTATCTTTGTTGCATTCATTGAACGAAAAACTCAAATAATGATATATATTTGTTTTAGTTAACCTGTTAGCTCTGTTTCTTGAATTACTGCTTATATTCCCTGATCAAGGACTTGTGTCTTTACTTTCAGGTGATCTGTACTTAGAGAGCGTTGATGACCATTTTTACAAGGCTGAATTACGGCCAATATAGTCAATGAAATAAATAATTAGAGAGCAGGGGGGAATATTCTAAGGGTTAAGGGCTGTGTTTCTTTTTAAACCCTAAATATGCCTGAATATGCAAAGATGCTGCCTTTATGTTTCTTTGACTGAATTGTCGGTTGCTGCAGGAACCAGTTTTTCTACTTGTCCTGCAGCTCTGATTTATTTCTTCCTGTTTCCTCTTTGACTTCTGTTGACGTGAGAACGAGGTCCCTTAAGGTAAGTCTCTTCTCAAGGTGTCTCTTTGGCCTTTTACCAGTTACCACCATTTTATGGTCAGACAGATATTTGAAGACCCTCGGAGTCTGAGGGCTCACATTCAGTCTGCTCAGCCTTGCTGCTCGCCTTCACCCCCCAGTCTCATAAAATAACACAACTGTTTCCTAGGGAACAGAGCCAGGTTGGAAGTCCAAAAAATAAATGGAAAAGGAAAATATAATCCTGCATGAAATCCAAAGCTCATAGATCTTACGTGTAAAAAGAAAAGGGAATAGATCCTTAGGGATCGTAAAGAAAACATTAGGTCAGCTGTGGCTGGAATCAGCTGTGTCTTAAAGCAGAGAGGATCATGGGGTTTATTTGTATGGCTAACCTCATGCCTTCCCTCTCTCACAGGATCCTCCCCCGGGTCCAGAAGAGGAACCTACAACCAAGGTAGACCTGTGTGATGTCACTTTGTGTTTAAGCAGTTTTTATACCTTAAAGGTCAACCGAACATGCTGTTCTTTTCCCCTTCGCTGTTTGTTCACTGGCCAAAGCCCACCTCCAGTATGACTCATATAACAACAGAACTCTGTTATACCTCAACAATTTAATAACATCATTAAAAAATAATAACTCATACAATACAACTTTTCCAACTGAACAGCACCACAAACTTAAACTTTAATCATTACCTCTCTATCAATAAAATAATCATTCTTATTAATGTCGGGTTTTTTTCGTCCACTTTTAGCCAGGTGTACCTAATAAATGATCAAATATATTTCAGATGTTGTTTTGTCAGCCTATTCTGCTGCCCCCAAGTGGCATTACTAATCAATAATGCAGCTTTGTGTTTGTTTTGCAAAGTGGGAATGCAATGTCATGTGATGACACCCGTTGTTTTCATCAACAGCTTGTTGTTCTATCTCTTTCGTTTCTCTCATTTATTTATTATTCTTTACATTTTTTCTATATTTTTTTCTGTATATTTAAAACGGCTGAATTGAAATGTCTCCTGGTGTGTTTGTCCTCCAGAACAGTCGATCAAAATGTTCATCCGGGGCCGGCCCATAACCATGTACATCCCCTCCAACATCCTGAACTATGAAGACCTGAAGATGGAGCCGCCCTCTGAGAGGCTGGAGCTGGACTGGGTGTATCCTTCCACAGTACCACAGCAGCAGTGTGCTGCCTCCATATTTATGAGGGATATGTTAAATTCAGACAGTGCCTATTTCACTGTGCGCTCATTTCCTGGATTCAAGCCACGTTGTTCGTAATGGAAAGTATCTCTTTAATAGTCTGTGAGAGCAGCATCAACCACATATTAACTGTGAGCTGTGGGTGACATATGTTTAGAAAGACATGTATGGAAACATGGAGATTACTTGATAATGACGCACTTTCTTTGTGTGGTGAACTGTTATTTTATTAGATGAAATGGACCAATGATTAACCTGAATGTGACCTTGACCGTTTCCTGCCAGCTATGGCTACCGTGGTCGGGACTGCCGTGCCAACCTGTACTTCCTCCCGACGGGCGAGGCAGTGTACTTCATCGCCTGTGTTGTTGTGCTCTACCACATCAAGAACCGCACACAACGCCACTACACTAATCACACAGACTGCGTCCGCTGGTCAGTGGGACACAATTCATTTCATCTGCATCTACACACACAATGAAATCAAACTCACTTAAAGAGCTGGAGAACATGTTTTAAGCATCACATGGCCTAAAGAGCGTAAAAGGTCAGATGTTGCCTATTTGAGAAATTACTCAAAACTTCTGTAAACAAGTTCTTCCAAATGTATTAAAGGACCCTATCATGCTTTTTGGGATTCCCCTTTCCTGTAGTGTGTTATATAGGTGTCTAAAATCCCTGTGTTCCATCCATGACGTTACATAGTGACATCATTATGTAACACTTGCGCTTCTATTGGCTAGTGCTCTAACACATTGTACGTGATAGGCTAAGGGCAGGACATTTCCGACATCTCTAAGCGGTTGACCAATCACAACAGAGCCGGCCGGTTAACCAATCAGAGCAGACTCTGCTTTCAGGCTTAAAAAGGCTAATTTTATAGATCCAGGGTTAGTATTACATTTCTTGAATAAAATGAGTGTTATTGTTATCCCTAAAACCCCAGTCAAGCATAAATCTGGCCCTCAGATTATTCAACCCATGACTTTATATATATTTCTGCTAATCTCAAAATACTACAAATCAAAAACATTCAAAACAAGGTTGACCATGTTTTAACTTAAAATAGATTATTATTTCACTTAGAAATATGGTTTGGCATTAAAATCATTTTAACTCACAATAATCTTCAAATATCTGAATAATATAAGGCCACTGAGCAGATTGGGAAGTGCACACACACATAGTGGTCTCATAGGGGACTTTGTGTTGGATAATTAGGCATTGACATAGTTCAGTTTTATATCTGTTCATTGATATAGAGGAGGAGTAGAAAAAGCTACCTTTAAAAAATGACCCATATATGTTGGGACTAGGCCTCAGATTAGTAGGGAATTGGCCATAAACCTATTCTCTTCAAGTTGAACAGGCAGAAAGATCTATTAAAAGGTATTCAAATGATTGAAGCCCACTGCAACACAACATTATAAAGTCCATATAACCCTGGTAAGGCAGATCTACATACTGGTAACCAACAGAGCAGTTCAAAAGAGAATAACATTGTTTCTGCTTCACCTAATGATGAACTCAGGTCTTTATAGCTGCTGGAGGCTGTGGAGGGTGCAGTATTTACTGTGTACTAAAGACTTGGGAGATGATCAGCACGCTGGCATGTCACCACATGTCTCTAAACCTCTTTGAGATAAAAACTGTATAAAAAACAGCTGAGAAAAAAGTTCGTATTAGGGCTCAGATCCAGGGGACTTTCCTACTGCTTAATGTCTGGCATCATGAAAATAAAACGAGTAAATGACTGTTTCCCGAGAAAATCCCCCTAAATCCCAATCCCAAACTGCCAGGCTCTCAACATAAAGCCATGCATATACGAACCAACCTAGCCAAATAATGAGGCTTATTTGGGGGATTCAAGACATTGCCACACACATACTCGGTGAAATAACCACATTTTGAAGTTTCTCAATTGAACTCAGACCAACAACAATCTTTATATACAGTAGAGGTTTGCTTATTTTCACTTTTGACAGTATGAGTGTTTTGGACAAATTCATGAACTAAATATGCCAAATATTACTAGTGCGGATAAAATGTGTTTTTTTCACCAACGTAAAAAAAAAACAGGGAAATGAAATCCAATCTCTGGCTTGGGCACCTTACTAGTGTGCCTTTTTGCAGTAAATAAAAGCAATGGGGTGTTGTGTGAAATAACACATATATTTATTTGCCCCAATTGAAATATTAAGGCCAAATATGTATATTCCTGAAATAATGGTTTCCAAGTGGCACTTAAAGGCTTTGGGGCAAACCACAGTTGAACTGTTCCTGCAGGGAAGCCAATAAAGTAAGGAACACTCTATATATGGCTTTAATGGTCCACTCAATCACATGTGATTTGGAATGAGACCATGACTATAAGGTACAAGTACTGACTTTCAGCTGTAAGGGCATTTGGGGGGTAGCTTATTATGTTAGTATGACTTTTTTTCTTTTTGTATCCTTTTTTTTTTGTCTTACTTTGTGTTTATTCCAGTTGTCTCCATTCCATCAATGTCATTTACAAACCATTTTAGCAGTTGCTAGAAGCTCGATTTTCTTGAATATAGAAAAATATGTACATTTAATAGTTGTTATTTTGGTTGATTGACTTAAAACACCTTGTACAGCTACAGAAGCACTTTTTCTCTCAATATTTGATATTGATTTATTAAAGGTGGGGTAGGTAAGTTTGAGAAACCGGCTCGAGATACACTTTTTGTTATATTCCATGGAATGCTCTTAACATCTCGATAGCAATGAATATCTTAAGTGCTTTGACAAAAAATCCATAAAAAAATGTCATCTGTGGAAGCCGTAATACTGTAAAAAGCACGACCAATCATTTTAGCCGGCCCGGCTAAAATAACTGGATGGCCTACCTGCCTGTCAGCCTTCCATCGGGGCACAAACTTATCTCGTGCCCTCATTGGTCATGTGCGCGTTCGTGTGTGTTGGAGGAGGGGCTCTATAAGGAAGTGGCAGATTTTCTCCGGTTATGTATTTTCAAATTCTAGCGATCTCGAGCCGGTTTCTCAAACTTACCTACCCCACCTTTAAGAAGATAGCTTGAAAGACAATTTCTTCCCCACTCTTAATCCCGCCTTCAAAGCTCTGATTGGTTCCCCAATTGGTAGAAACAGCTATCTCTCAACACAACATCGAACCCATTTAAGCAAAATGAAGATTCAGACAGACAAACACAAGGTGTACCCAGAGAAGCATTTAGAAGCTAAAGTGACATACCATTGTTTAGGAGTTGGTGGAGACCAAAACAGAGATACAAAAATGTTGTTTCCCTATTCATATACTTGAATAGGGTTTTATCTTAGAGCCATGTACAACTTATTTTTGTTATGTAGTTAAATCATTTCTTGTTCTTCTTGCAGTCTTACCCTCCACCCTGACAAGGTCCGTGTGGCGTCTGGACAGACAGCGGGGGTGGATAAAGACGGCAAGGTGACTTCTGATAGGGATACCAGTCTGATGAGCATTGATTGACGATATGCACTATATTCACATCTTTTACTACTAAAGAGACTTCATTGAACCATATCTTTGAAAATATAAATGACTTGATATACTGCTGGGTAGCTTAACCTATAAAATACATAATGATTTATTAGTAGATTCACATTCTGTATTATAAATCCATACCTGCCAATTAGCTAGTCACTACATTTGTAAAATGAATGTAGTGGAGTAAAAAGTAAAGAATTGCGGTCAAAATACCTCAAAATGTTACCTAAGTTAAACATACTTAGTTACATTCCACCACTGGTAACAACCCTTACCCTGCTCCATGTTTTTACGACTGCATACAACCAGTCAGTATTATATTTTGGCTCATAATATTAGCAAATGATAGCTACAACTATTTGTTGAAGATCAATGGAACTAAAGTGTTTATGTGTGTTTTTGTGTGGTGTGTTTTTGTGTGTTTTTGTGTGTGTGTGTGTGTGTGTGTGTGTGTGTGTGTGTGTGTGTGTGTGTGTGTGTGTGTGTGTGTGTCAGCCCCTGCAGCCCTGTGTTTATATCTGGAACTCCACCACCCTGGACACCCTGCAGCAGATCGGCCTGGGGACCTTCCAGAGGGGGGTGGGATCCGTGGCATTTTCCTTTGCTGTGAGTTGATTGCAATATAAAACACTCACTGTACATCCTCAATTATACTTTATAAAGGATTTACCTCAACTGCAGCCAGGACCAGGGTTGCGGTCCAATAGTCCAAAAATCAGCTCCTAAGTTCTAACCCTATCGTCTATTCCTTGACCTCTGAGTGAAAGGTCACGGGGTTAAGGGATAGTGGATAGGAGAATTCAAAAGGATTTAGGAGAAGAGACTGCGGTACTTTAGAGAATCCGACTGCACTTTCACTATCCGACGTGTTTATGATGCGCCAGCGGACGTCATAAATGTGCGCCTGCTGCTGTGGGGAAACTATGGAAACTACAGTTTTCTATACAGCGGACTACAACATGGATGTTTAATAAGAACGAGGGACTACTGTAAACTCATCTAGAGACTCTGCAGCGTGCTCTGATGCTGTTGTTTTATGCTTTATGAACGTGGACAACAGAGAAACATATTCTTCATGACCAAAGTTGGAATTGAAATAAAAAAGGAAAGTGAAACTTAAGCTCGTCACCCTCTCCCTCCGGTCCACATTAATACAAATGATCCCAATACGTATTATTGTATGAAAAGATCTTCAAATCAATACAAATGTATTTATTATAAACATTAGTCCTTAACATCTATCACTGTGTATATCACCATTCAAACATCTTTTAAAAGTTGAACAAACTCCACACAGCTCAGTAAAGACTGTGAAATGTTGACTTTATTTGATCATTTCAGTCAAAACTAACGTTCATATTTCTCTTTTTGATTATAATACTGATGATCGTTCAAAACAAAGCACTTTGGCAACTTACCACATACGTTTTAAAATGCTTAATAAGCACCGTAACTTTCATGATATCATTTCTCCGTCATAATCGGTTGTTTCCGTGAACGGCCGACTGATGTGTGACGGCAAATGCTGCGGCTGCAAGGCATTGTGGGGCAGCATTTTCTCCTCTGCATTCGTAAAGGGAGGTCCAGTGGTTCGTAAGCTAAAGGAGGTTATAAAGGAAGTTTGAAACCTCCTTTCCTTTCATCTAGAGAATTGGAACGGCACTTATCATGGCTGCCACTGAGGGACTTCCAGGTCATTTCACTCCGTTAGGAAGGTTCCTAAGCTAAATGGACTATTGGACCGCAGCCCAGGCCTTTATTTAGGACAGGGCTGATGTCCCCCCTGTCCTCCAGCCAGTGGAACACCATTATCTGTCATGTTCAGTTCGGTTTGATGGTTATTTCCACAGCCCTGACCTTATCAGCAGCAAAGAGGGATTTATTTTTCCATTTAATCATTTTCTCTAGTCACTTCCAATTAGCCATTTCTTGATTGCAGTGAAACGTAACACTTCCTGAGCAGCCTTTATTATCCTGTTGGAAGTGTTGAGTTTTATATTTTAGGCAAAAGAATAGCAGAGTAATAGTGAACATAATGGATTGAATTAGTGCTGTGGAACTTAACATTATACTAAGTTGACAATGTGATTTTGTGTTG
>NW_022987605.1:2247039-2264895 GCF_902827165.1 Trematomus bernacchii
CGCATTATTAGGGTCTGAGACCATAGGTCGGCGAAGACCCTATTGAAATCGGTCGCGCAGCGACCGATAAACCTGCGAAAAACACATAAAAACAGGGAAAACGACCGGCAAAAGCACAGAAAAGGTTCGGAAATAGTAACGGCAGATAGTCCGCGCGAGCCCAGTCACGTGGGCGAAGCCCACGTGAGTGCAACTCGCATAATTAATATCGTTACGATCAATTTAGTCGCTCGCGAAGCGAGCGATAACCATGCAAAACCCACTAAAAACAGGGAAAAAGACGGGTAAAAGCCCATTAAAAGTGGCCTAAATCATGACAGTAGGTAGCCCACGCGAACCTAGTCACATGGGCGCTTCGCGCCCATGTGACTAACTTGCGCATTATTGATATTGGTCCGATTATTTATTAGGGTCTGAGACCATAGGTCGGCGAAGACCCTATTGAAATCGGTCGCGCAGCGACCGATAAACCTGCTAAAAACACCCAAAAACAGGGAAAACGACCGACAAAAGCACAGAAAAGGTTCGGAAATAGTGACGGCAGATAGTCCGCGCGAGCCCACTCACGTGGGCGAAGCCCACGTGAGTGCAACTCGCATAATTAATATCGTTACGATCAATTTAGTCGCTCGCGAAGCGAGCGATAACCATGCAAAACCCACTAAAAACAGGGAAAAAGACGGGTAAAAGCCCATTAAAAGTGGCCTAAATCATGACAGTAGGTAGGCCAACGGCCTACAGTGACGTGGGCGTAGCCCACGTCACTGTAAACGAGCACATTATTGATATTGGTCCGATTATTAGGGTCTGAGACCTAGGTCGGCGAAGACCCTATTGAAATCGGTCGCGCAGCGACCGATAAACCTTTGACCCCCGCAACATATGTGAAAACTCACCAAATTTTGCACGCGCGTCAGAAGTGGTGCAACTTGCGATATGTAATTGGTTCCGGAACTTTACGTTAAAAATTGCGTAGGCCACGCCCACTTCCGCTTATATCGTACAGCCGGCAACTTTAACTTTCACGTAAACAAACGAAACTCGCTACGCATATCTAGGGTGCGGAGACGAACAAAAAAGCCTCTTGGAGGGGTAAAAAATAACGTTCAGGAAGTCGGCCATTTTGAATTTGGCGTCGGAAAAACGCGATTTATCGCGTTTTTCGTCCTCCGCGCAAAATCTATCTTCTCCCAGGGACTTTATCCGTACGACTCGAAATTCGTCAGGTAGCATCTCGAGACATGGGCAATTAAAAGTTATCACGGAAGTTTTTTTCTTTCGCACGGCGCAGCCGTTATTTGGCGCCAAAGTTCGCGTTCGCTCGATGCTAGGCCCATCAAACGCCATGGAATACGATGATGTCATAACACCAACTGACATGCTCACAACGCCACCAAACTTCACAATGTTGTCTTAAGTCAATGGAAAATGCTCCAAACTGCACCAGACTTCAGATGACAGTTAATGGTCCGGCCCTCAACACATTAATATGACAAAAGTGAGTTTTCCTCAAAAGCTGTTGCCATGGCAACAAATCTCTCGCCATAAAACACGGTGTCGCTGTAAATCCAATGGACACGGTCCCATCGTCCCCCAATCTTCACCTTTATATCACTGGTCCATGACTCAACAGCTCTACGTGAAATCTGAGATCTCACCGTATGCCGTTTCCATGGCAACGCATTCCTCGCCATAAAACACGGTGTCGCTGTAAATCCAATGGACACGGTCCCATCGTCCCCCAATCTTCACTTTTATATCACTGGTCCATGACTCAACAGCTCTACGCGAAATTTGAGATCTCACCGTATGCCGTTTCCATGGCAACGGATCCCTCGCCGTAAAACACGATGTCGCTGTAAATCCAATCGACACGGTCCCATCGTCCCACAATCTTCACTTTTATATCACTGGTCCATGACTCAACAGCTCTACGCGAAATTTGAGATCTCACCGTATGCCGTTTCCATGGCAACGGATCCCTCGCCGTAAAACACGATGTTGTCTTAAGTCAATGGAAAATGGTCCAATCTGCACCAGACTTCAGATGACAGTTAATGGTCCGGCCCTCAACACATTCATATGACAAAAGTGAGTTTTCCTCAAAAGCTGTTGCCATGGCAACAAATCTCTCGCCATAAAACACGGTGTCGCTGTAAATCCAATGGACACGGTCCCATCGTCCCCCAATCTTCACTTTTATATCACTGGTCCATGACTCAACAGCTCTACGCGAAATTTGAGATCTCACCGTATGCCGTTTCCATGGCAACGGATCCCTCGCCGTAAAACACGATGTCGCTGTAAATCCAATCGACACGGTCCCATCGTCCCACAATCTTCACTTTTATATCACTGGTCCATGACTCAACAGCTCTACGCGAAATTTGAGATCTCACCGTATGCCGTTTCCATGGCAACGGATCCCTCGCCGTAAAACACGATGTTGTCTTAAGTCAATGGAAAATGGTCCAATCTGCACCAGACTTCAGATGACAGTTAATGGTCCGGCCCTCAACACATTCATATGACAAAAGTGAGTTTTCCTCAAAAGCTGTTGCCATGGCAACGAATCCCTCGCCATAAAACACGGTGTCGCTGTAAATCCAATGGACACGGTCCCATCGTCCCCCAACCTTCACTTTTATATCACTGGTCCATGACTCAACAGCTCTACGCGAAATCTGAGATCTCACCGTATGCCGTTTCCATGGCAACGCATCCCACGCCGTAAAACACGGTGTCGCTGTAAATCCAATCGACACGGTCCCATCGTCCCCCAATCTTCACTTTTATATTACTGGTCCATGACTCAACAGCTCTACGCGAAATTTGAGATCTCACCGTATGCCGTTTCCATGGCAACGCATCCCACGCCGTAAAACACGGTGTCGCTGTAAATCCAATCGACACGGTCCCATCGTCCCCCAATCTTCACTTTTATATTACTGGTCCATGACTCAACAGCTCTACGCGAAATTTGAGATCTCACCGTATGCCGTTTCCATGGCAACGCATTCCTCGCCGTAAAACACGGTGTCGCTGTAAATCCAATCCACACGGTCCCATCGTCCCACAATCTTCACTTTTATATCACTGGTCCATGACTCAACAGCTCTACGTGAAATCTGAGATTTCACCGTATGCCGTTTCCATGGCAACGAATCACTCGCCGTAAAACACGATGTTGTCTTACGTCAATGGAAAATTGTCCAAACTGCACAAGACTTCAGATCATGGCTACTAGTCCGGCCCTCAACAGCACTATGTCAATTATGGGATGTCATCATATGCCGTTTCCATGGCAACGAATCACTCGCCGTAAAACACGATGTTGTCTTACGTCAATGGAAAATGTTCCAAACTGCACCAGACTTCAGATCATGGCTACTAGTCCGGCCCTCAACAGCTCTACGCGTGTTCTGGGATGTCATCATATGCCGTTTCCATGGCAACGAATCACTCGCCGTAAAACACGATGTTGTCTTACGTCAATGGAAAATGTTCCAAACTGCACCAGACTTCAGATCATGGCTACTAGTCCGGCCCTCAACAGCACTATGCCAATTATGGGATGTCATCGTATGCCGTTTCCATGGCAACGCATCCCACGCCGTAAAACACGATGTTGTCTTAATTCAATGGAAAAGGTTCAAAACGGCACCAGACTTCAGATGACAGTTAATGGTCCGGCCCTCAACAGCTCTACGTGAAATCTGAGATCTCACCGTATGCCGTTTCCATGGCAACGCATCACTCGCCATAAAACACGATGTTGTCTTAATTCAATGAAAAAAGTTCCAAACGGCACCAGACTTCAGATGACAGTTAATGGTCCGGCCCTCAACAGCTCTACGTGAAATCTGAGATCTCACCGTATGCCGTTTCCATGGCAACGCATCCCACGCCGTAAAACACCATGTTGTCTTAAATCAATGGAAAAGGTTCAAAACGGCACCAGACTTCAGATGACAGTTAATGGTCCGGCCCTCAACAGCTCTACGCCAATTCTGGGATGTCATCATATGCCGTTTCCATGGCAACGCATTCCTCGCCATAAAACACAATGTTGTCTTAAGTCATTGGAAAAGGTTCCAAACTGCACCAGACTTCAGATGACAGTTAATGGTCCGGCCCTCAACAGCTCGAGACACCTACACACACACCTCGACGTGCGGACAACAGCCTGCGGAGCGTCGAAGACCCGCTCAACGCTGCTTGCAGCTTTAATTAGGGTCTGAGACCATAGGTCGGCGAAGACCCTATTGAAATCGGTCGCGCAGCGACCGATAAACCTGCGAAAAAACACCCAAAAACAGGGAAAACGACCGGCAAAAGCACAGAAAAGGTTCGGAAATAGTAACGGCAGATAGTCCGCGCGAGCCCAGTCACGTGGGCGAAGCCCACGTGATTGCAACTCGCATAATTAATATCGTTACGATCAATTTAGTCGCTCGCGAAGCGAGCGATAACCATGCAAAACCCACTAAAAACAGGGGAAAAGACGGGTAAAAGCCCATTAAAAGTGGCCTAAATCATGACAGTAGGTAGCCCAACGGCCTACAGTGACGTGGGCGTAGCCCACGTCACTGTAAACGAGCACATTATTGATATTGGTCCGATTATTTGTTATTATTATTATTCTTATTTGAACACATTGCGCAAACTTTTGGCCCCCGCAACATGTGTGAAAACTCACCAAATTTCGCACACGCGTCAGAAGTGCGCAAAATTGCGATGTGTAATTGGTCCCGGAACTTTACGTTAAAAATTGCGTAGGCCACGCCCACTTCCGCTTATAACGTACAGCCGGCAACTTTAACTTTCACGTAAACAAACGAAACTCGCTACGCATATCTAGGGTGCGGAGACGAACAAAAAAGCCTCTTGGAGGGGTGCAAAATAACGTACAGGAAGTCGGCCATTTTGAATTTGGCGTCGGAAAAACGCGATTTATCGCATTTTTCGTCCTCCGCGCAAAATCTATCTTCTCCCAGGGACTTTATCCGTACGACTCGAAATTCGTCGGGTAGCATCTCGAGACATGGGCAATTAAAAGTTATCACGGAAGTTTTTTTCTTTCGCACGGCGCAGCCGTTATTTGGCGCCAAAGTTCGCGTTCGCTCGATGCTAGGCCCATCAAACGAATACGATGATGTCATCACTCAAACTGACATGCTCAGAACGCCACCAAACTTCACAATGTTGTCTTAAGTCAATGGAAAATGGTCCAAACTGCACCAGACTTCAGATGACAGTTAATGGTCCGGCCCTCAACAGCTCTACGTGAAATCTGAGATCTCACCGTATGCCGTTTCCATGGCAACGCATCCCACGCCGTAAAACACGATGTTGTCTTAAGTCATTGGAAAATGATCCAAACTGCACCAGACTTCAGATGACAGTTAATGGTCCGGCCCTCAACAGCTCTACGCCAATTATGGGATGTCATCATATGCCGTTTCCATGGCAACTAATCACTTGCCGTAAAACACGATGTTGTCTTAAGTCAATGGAAAATGATCCAAACTGCACCAGACTTCAGATGACAGTTAATGGTCCGGCCCTCAACAGCTCTACGCCAATTATGGGATGTCATCATATGCCGTTTCCATGGCAACTAATCACTTGCCGTAAAACACGATGTTGTCTTAAGTCAATGGAAAATGATCCAAACTGCACCAGACTTCAGATGACAGTTAATGGTCCGGCCCTCAAAAGCTCTACGCCAATTATGGGATGTCATCATATGCCGTTTCCATGCCAACTAATCACTTGCCGTAAAACACGATGTTGTCTTAAGTCAATGGAAAATGATCCAAACTGCACCAGACTTCAGATGACAGTTAATGCTCCGGCCCTCAACAGCACTATGCCAATTATGGGATGTCATCATATGCCGTTTCCATGGCAACGCATCCCTGGCGAAAAAACACAATGTTGTCTTAAATGAATGGAAAACCTTCCAAACGGCACCAGACTTCAGATGACAGTTAATGGTCCGGCCCTCAACAGCTCTACGCCAATTCTGGGATGTCATCATATGCCGTTTCCATGGCAACACATCCCACGCCGTAAAACACGATGTTGTCTTAATTCAATGGAAAATGGTCCAAACTGCACCAGACATCAGATGACAGTTAATGGTCCGGCCCTCAACAGCTCTACGCCAATTCTGGGATGTCATCATATGCCGTTTCCATGGCAACTAATCACTCGCCGTAAAACACGATGTTGTCTTAATTCAATGGAAAACGTTCCAAACGGCACCAGACTTCAGATGACGACTACTAGTCCGCCCCTCAACAGCTCTACGCCAATTCTGGGATGTCATCATATGCCATTGCCATGGCAGTAGATCACTCGCCATCAAACACAATGTTTACTGTATAATACTGCTGTAACTCCCATTTACGTTGTCCGATCGGCCTGAAACTTCCCACGTTTGCCAACGGCCGAGTCCGGAAAACTCCTGCATGATACCTCGACGTGCGGACAACAGCCTGCGGAGCGTCGAAGACCCGCTCAACGCTGCTTGCAGCTTTAATTAGGGTCTGAGACCATAGGTCGGCGAAGACCCTATTGAAATCGGTCGCGCAGCGACCGATAAACCTGCTAAAAACACCCAAAAACAGGGAAAACGACCGGCAAAAGCACAGAAAAGGTTCGGAAATAGTAACGGCAGATAGGCCGCGCGAGCCCACTCACGTGGGCGAAGCCCACGTGAGTGCAACTCGCATAATTAATATCGTTACGATCAATTTAGTCGCTCGCGAAGCGAGCGATAACCATGCAAAACCCACTAAAAACAGGGAAAAAGACGGGTAAAAGCCCATTAAAAGTGGCCTAAATCATGACAGTAGGTAGCCCACGCGAACCTAGTCACATGGGCGCTTCGCGCCCATGTGACTAACTTGCGCATTATTGATATTGGTCCGATTATTTATTATTATTATTATTATTATTATTCTTATTTGAACTTTTCGCGCGCACTTTTGACCCCCGCCACATATGTGAAAACTCACCAAATGTTGCACGCGCGTCAGAACTGCTGCAACTTGAGATGTCTAATTGGTTCCGGAACTTTACGTTAAAAATTGCGTAGGCCACGCCCACTTCCGCTTATATCGTACAGCCGGCAACTTTCACTTTCACGTAAACAAACGAAACTCGCTACGCATATCTAGAGTGCGGAGACGAACAAAAAAGCCTCTTGGAGGGGTAAAAAATAACGTACAGGAAGTCGGCCATTTTGAATTTGGCGTCGGAAAAACGCGATTTATCGCGTTTTTCGTCCTCCACGCAAAATCTATCTTCTCCCAGGGACTTTATCCGTACGACTCGAAATTCGTCGGGTAGCATCTCGAGACATGGGCAATTAAAAGTTATCACGGAAGTTTTTTTCTTTCGCACGGGGCAGCCGTTATTTGGCGCCAAAGTTCGCGTTCGCTCGATGCTAGGCCCATCAAACGAATACGATGATGTCATAACTCAAACTGACATGCTCACAACGCCACCTGGGTCACCTGGTCTTCACAATGTTGTCTTAAGTCAATGGAAAATGCTCCAAACTGGACCAGACTTCAGATGACAGTTAATGGTCCGGCCCTCAACACATTCATATGACAAAAGTGAGTTTTCCTCAAAAGCTGTTGCCATGGCAACGAATCCCTCGCCATAAAACACGGTGTCGCTGTAAATCCAATCGACACGGTCCCATCGTCCCACAATCTTCACTTTTATATCACTGGTCCATGACTCAACAGCTCTACGCGAAATTTCAGATCTCACCGTATGCCGTTTCCATGGCAACGCATCCCACGCCGTAAAACACGGTGTCGCTGTAAATCCAATCGACACGGTCCCATCGTCCCAGAATCTTCACTTTTATATCACTGGTCCATGACTCAACAGCTCTACGCGTATTCTGGGATGTCATCATATGCCGTTTCCATGGCAACGAATCACTCGCCGTAAAACACGAAGTTGTCTTAAGTCAATGGAAAATGGTCCAAACTGCACCAGACTTCAGATGACAGTTAATGGTCCGGCCCTCAACAGCACTATGCGAATTATGGGATGTCATCATATGCCGTTTCCATGGCAACGAATCACTCGCCATAAAACACGATGTTGTCTTAATTCAATGGAAAATGGTCCAAAATGCACCAGACATCAGATGACAGTTAATGGTCCAGCCCTCAACAGCTCTACGCCTATTATGGGATGTCATCATATGCCGTTTCCATGGCAACGCATCCTTCGCCATAAAACACGAAGTTGCTGTTACTCCTATGAAAATGGTTCCAAACTGCACCAGACTTCAGATGACAGTTAATGGTCCAGCCCTCAACAGCTCTCCGCCTATTATGGGATGTCATCATATGCTGTTTCCATGGCAACGCATCCTTCGCCATAAAACACGAAGTTGCTGTTACTCCTATGAAAATGGTTCCAAACTGCACCAGACTTCAGATGACAGTTAATGGTCCAGCCCTCAACAGCTCTCCGCCTATTATGGGATGTCATCATATTCCGTTTCCATGGCAACGAATCACTCGCCGTTAAACACGAAGTTCTCTTAAGTCAATGGAAAAGCTTCCAAACTGCACCAGACTTCAGATGACAGTTAATGGTCCGGCCCTCAACAGCACTATGCCAATTATGGGATGTCATCATATGCCGTGTTTCCATGGCAACGCATCCATCACCAAAAAACACGATGTTGTCTTAAATCAATGGAAAACGTTCCAAACGGCACCAGACTTCAGATGACAGTTAATGGTCCGGCCCTCAACAGCTCTACGTGAAATCTGAGATCTCACCGTATGCCGTTGCCATGGCAACGCATCCCTCACCAAAAAACACGATGTTGTCTTAAGTCATTGGAAAACGTTCCAAACGGCACCAGACTTCAGATGACAGTTAATGGTCCGGCCCTCAACAGCTCTATGCCAATTATGGGATGTCATCATATGCCGTTTCCATGGCAACGCATCCCTGGCGAAAAAACACAATGTTGTCTTAAATAAATGGAAAACTTTCCAAACTGCACCACACTTCAGATGATGGCTACGAGTCCGGCCCTCAACAGCTCTACGCCAATTCTGGGATGTCATCATATGCCGTTTCCATGGCAACGCATCCTTCGCCATAAAACACGGTGTTGCTGTAAATCCAATGGACACGGTCCCATCGTCCCCCAATCTTCACTTTTATATTACCGGTCCATGCCCTCAACAGCACTACGTGAAATCTGAGATCTCACCGTATGCCGTTGCCATGGCAACGAATCACTCGCCATAAAACACGATGTTGTCTTAATTCAATGGAAAAGCTTCCAAACTGCACCAGACTTCAGATGACGACTACTAGTCCGCCCCTCAACAGCTCTACGCCAATTCTGGGATGTCATCATGTGCCGTTGCCATGGCAACGAATCACTCGCCGTAAAACACGAAGTTGTCTTAAGTCAATGGAAAATGGTCCAAACTGCACCAGACTTCAGATGACAGTTAATGGTCCGGCCCTCAACAGCACTATGCGAATTATGGGATGTCATCATATGCCGTTTCCATGGCAACTAATCACTCGCCGTAAAACACGATGTTGTCTTAAGTCAATGGAAAATGATCCAAACTGCACCAGACTTCAGATGACAGTTAATGGTCCGGCCCTCAACAGCACTATGCGAATTATGGGATGTCATCATATGCCGTTTCCATGGCAACGAATCACTCGCCATAAAACACGATGTTGTCCTAACTCACTGGAAAAACGTCCAAACGGCACCAGACATCAGATGATGGCTAATGGTCCGGCCCTCAACACATCTAGGCGTATTATGGGGTGTCATCAAATTCCGTTGCCATGGCGACAGATCACTCGCCATCAAACACAATGTTTATGATACTGCTGTAACTCCCATTTACGTTGTCCGATCGGCCTGAAACTTCCCACGTTTGCCAACGGCCGAGTCCGGAAAACTCCTGCATGATACCTCGACGTGCGGACAACAGCCTGCGGAGCGTCGAAGACCCGCTCAACGCTGCTTGCAGCTTTAATTATTATTATTATTCTTATTTTAGAACATCGCACGCACTTTTGAGCCCCGCCACATATGTGAAAACTCACCAAGTTTCGCACGCACGTCAGAAGTGCGCAAAATTTTTATATTTAATTGGTCCCGGAACTTAACGTTAAAAATTGCGTAGGCCACGCCCACTTCCGCTTATATCGTACAGCCGGCAACTTTAACTTTCACGTAAACAAACGAAACTCGCTACGCATATCTAGGGTGCGGAGACGAACAAAAAAGCCTCTTGGAGGGGTAAAAAATAACGTTCAGGAAGTCGGCCATTTTGAATTTGGCGTCGGAAAAACGCGATTTATCGCGTTTTTCGTCCTCCGCGCAAAATCTATCTTCTCCCAGGGACTTTATCCGTACGACTCGAAATTCGTCGGGTAGCATCTCGAGACATGGGCAATTAAAAGTTATCACGGAAGTTTTTTTCTTTCGCACGGCGCAGCCGTTATTTGGCGCCAAAGTTCGCGTTCGCTCGATGCTAGGCCCATCAAACGCCATGGCCATGGAATACGATGATGTCATAACACCAACTGACATGCTCACAACGCCACCAAACATCACAATGTTGTCTTAAGTCAATGGAAAATGGTCCAATCTACACCAGACTTCAGATGACAGTTAATGGTCCGGCCCTCAACACATTAATATGACAAAAGTGAGTTTTCCTCAAAAGCTGTTGCCATGGCAACAAATCCCTCGCCATAAAACACGGTGTCGCTGTAAATCCAATGGACACGGTCCCATCGTCCCCCAATCTTCACTTTTATATTACTGGTCCATGAATCAACAGCTCTACGTGAAATCTGAGATCTCACCGTATGCCGTTTCCATGGCAACGCATTCCTCGCCGTAAAACACGGTGTCGCTGTAAATCCAATCGACACGGTCCCATTGTCCCACAATCTTCACTTTTATATCACTGGTCCATGACTCAACAGCTCTACGTGAAATCTGAGATCTCACCGTATGCCGTTTCCATGGCAACGCATTCCTCGCCGTAAAACACGGTGTCACTGTAAATCCAATCGACACGGTCCCATCGTCCCACAATCTTCACTTTTATATCACTGGTCCATGACTCAACAGCTCTACGTGAAGTCTGAGATCTCACCGTATGCCGTTTCCATGGCAACGCATTCCTCGCCGTAAAACACGGTGTCGCTGTAAATCCAATCGACACGGTCCCATCGTCCCACAATCTTCACTTTTATATCACTGGTCCATGACTCAACAGCTCTACGTGAAATCCGAGATCTCACCGTATGCCGTTTCCATGGCAACGCATCCCACGCCGTAAAACACGATGTTGTCTTAATTCAATGGGAAAGCTTCCAAACTGCACCAGACTTCAGATGACGACTACTAGTCCGCCCCTCAACAGCTCTACGCCAATTCTGGGATGTCATCATATGCCGTTTCCATGGCAACGCATCACTCGCCATAAAACACGGTGTCGCTGTAAATCCAATCGACACGGTCCCATCGTCCCACAATCTTCACTTTTATATCACTGGTCCATGACTCAACAGCTCTACGCGAAATCTGAGATCTCACCGTATGCCGTTTCCATGGCAACGCATTCCTCGCCATAAAACACGGTGTCGCTGTAAATCCAATCGACACGGTCCCATCGTCCCCCAATCTTCACTTTTATATTACTGGTCCATGACTCAACAGCTCTACGTGCAATTTGAGATCTCACCGTATGCCGTTTCCATGGCAACGCATTCCTCGCCATAAAACACGGTGTCGCTGTAAATCCAATCGACACGGTCCCATCGTCCCCCAATCTTCACTTTTATATCACTGGTCCATGACTCAACAGCTCTACGCGAAATCTGAGATCTCACCGTATGCCGTTTCCATGGCAACGCATCACTCGCCGTAAAACACGAAGTTGTCTTAAGTCATTGGAAAATGGTCCAAACTGCACCAGACTTCAGATGACAGTTAATGGTCCGGCCCTCAACAGCTCTACGTGAAATCTGAGATCTCATCGTATGCCGTTTCCATGGCAACGAATCACTCGCCGTAAAACACGATGTTGTCTTAATTCAATGGGAAATGGTCCAAACTGCACCAGACTTCAGATGATGGCTACGAGTCCGCCCCTCAACAGCACTATGCCAATTATAGGATGTCATCATATGCCGTTTCCATGGCAACGCATCCTTCGCCATAAAACACGGTATTGCTGTAAATCCAATGGACACGGTCCCATCGTCCCCCAATCTTCACTTTTATATCACTGGTCCATGACTCAACAGCTCTACGTGAAATCTGAGATCTCACCGTATGCCGTTTCCATGGCAACGCATCCCACGCCGTAAAACACGATGTTGTCTTAATTCAATGGAAAAGCTTCCAAACGGCACCAGACTTCAGATGACAGTTAATGGTCCGGCCCTCAACAGCTCTACGTGAAATCTGAGATCTCACCGTATGCCGTTTCCATGGCAACGCATCCCACGCCGTAAAACACGATGTTGTCTTAATTCAATGGAAAAGCTTCCAAACGGCACCAGACTTCAGATGACAGTTAATGGTCCGGCCCTCAACAGCTCTACGTGAAATCTGAGATCTCACCGTATGCCGTTTCCATGGCAACGCATCCCACGCCGTAAAACACGATGTTGTCTTAATTCAATGGAAAAGCTTCCAAACGGCACCAGACTTCAGATGACAGTTAATGGTCCGGCCCTCAACAGCTCTACGTGAAATCTGGGATGTCATCATATGCCGTTACCATGGCAACGAATCACTCGCCGTAAAACACGATGTTGTCTTAAGTCGATGGAAAATGGTTAAAACTGCACCAGACTTCAGATGATGGCTACGAGTCCGCCCCTCAACAGCACTATGCCAATTATGGGATGTCATCATATGCCGTTTCCATGGCAACGAATCCCACGCCGTAAAACACGACGTTGTCTTACGTCAATGGAAAATGGTCCAAACTGCACCAGACTTCAGATGACAGTTAATGGTCCGGCCCTCAACAGCACTACGTGAAATCTGAGATCTCACCGTATGCCGTTGCCATGGCAACGAATCACTCGCCATAAAACACGATGTTGTCTTAATTCAATGGAAAATCTTCCAAACTGCACCAGACTTCAGATGACGACTACTAGTCCGCCCCTCAACAGCTCTACGCCAATACTGGGATGTCATCATATGCCGTTGCCATGGCGACAGATCACTCGCCATCAAACACAATGTTTATGATACTGCTGTAACTCCCATTTACGTTGTCCGATCGGCCTGAAACTTCCCACGTTTGCCAACGGCCGAGTCCGGAAAACTCCTGCATGATACCTCGACGTGCGGACAACAGCCTGCGGAGCGTCGAAGACCCGCTCAACGCTGCTTGCAGCTTTAATTAGGGTCTGAGACCATAGGTCGGCGAAGACCCTATTGAAATCGGTCGCGCAGCGACCGATAAACCTGCGAAAAACACATAAAAACAGGGAAAACGACCGGCAAAAGCACAGAAAAGGTTCGGAAATAGTAACGGCAGATAGTCCGCGCGAGCCCAGTCACGTGGGCGAAGCCCACGTGATTGCAACTCGCATAATTAATATCGTTACGATCAATTTAGTCGCTCGCGAAGCGAGCGATAACCATGCAAAACCCACTAAAACAGGGGAAAAGACGGGTAAAAGCCCATTAAAAGTGGCCTAAATCATGACAGTAGGTAGCCCAACGGCCTACAGTGACGTGGGCGTAGCCCACGTCACTGTAAACGAGCACATTATTGATATTGGTCCGATTATTTGTTATTATTAGGGTCTGAGACCATAGGTCGGCGAAGACCCTATTGAAATCGGTCGCGCAGCGACCGATAAACCTGCTAAAAAACACCCAAAAACAGGGAAAACGACCGACAAAAGCACAGAAAAGGTTCGGAAATAGTGACGGCAGATAGTCCGCGCGAGCCCACTCACGTGGGCGAAGCCCACGTGAGTGCAACTCGCATAATTAATATCGTTACGATCAATTTAGTCGCTCGCAAAGCGAGCGATAACCATGCAAAACCCACTAAAAACAGGGGAAAAGACGGGTAAAAGCCCATTAAAAGTGGCCTAAATCATGACAGTAGGTAGCCCAACGGCCTACAGTGACGTGGGCGTAGCCCACGTCACTGTAAACGAGCACATTATTGATATTGGTCCGATTATTATTATTATTATTATTATTTTAATACATTGAGCGCACTTTTGAGCCCCGCCACATATGTGAAAACTCAACAAATTTTGCACACGCGTCAGAAGTGCGCAAAATTGCGATGTGTAATTGGTCCCGGAACTTTACGTCAAAAATTGCGTAGGCCACGCCCACTTCCGGTTTTTAACGTTAACTCCCCCTACTTTAACTTTCACGTAACCGAACGAAACTCGCTAAGCATATCTAAGGTGCGGAGACAAACAAAAAAGCCTCTTGGAGGGGTATAAAATAAAATACAGGAAGTCGGCCATTTTGAATTTGGCGTCGAAAAAGGCGTCAAAAAACGCCATTTATCGCGTTTTTCGTCCTCCGCGCAAAATCTATCTTCTCCCAGGGACTTTATCCGTACGACTCGAAATTCGTCGGGTAGCATCTCGAGACATGGGCAATTAAAAGTTATCACGGAAGTTTTTTTCTTTCGCACGGCGCAACCGTTATTTGGCGCCAAAGTTCGCGTTCGCTCGATGCTAGGCCCATCAAACGCCATGGAATACGATGATGTCATCACTCAAACTGACATGCTCACAACGCCACCAATTCACAATGTTGTCTTAACTCAATGGAAAATGTTCCAAACTGCACCAGACTTCAGATGACAGTTAATGGTCCGGCCCTCAACACATTAATATGACGAAAGTGAGTTTTCCTCAAAAGCTGTTGTCATGGCAACGAATCCCTCGCCATAAAACACGGTGTCGCTGTAAATCCAATGGACACGGTCCCATCGTCCCCCAATCTTCACTTTTATATCACTGGTCCATGACTCAACAGCTCTACGTGAAATCTGAGATCTCACCGTATGCCGTTTCCATGGCAACGAATCCTTCGCCATAAAACACGGTGTCGCTGTAACCCCAATGGACACGGTCCCATCGTCCCCCAATCTTCACTTTTATATCACCGGTCCATGCCTCAACAGCTCTACGTGAAATCTGAGATCTCATCATATGCCGTTTCCATGGCAACGCATCCCACGCCGTAAAACACGGTGTCGCTGTAAATCCAATGGACACGGTCCCATCGTCCCCCAATCTTCACTTTTATATCACTGGTCCATGCCTCAACAGCTCTACGTGAAATCTGAGATCTCACCGTATGCCGTTTCCATGGCAACGCATCTCTCGCCATAAAACACGAAGTCGCTGTTACTCCTATGAAAATGGTTCCAAACTGCACCAGACTTCAGATGACAGTTAATGGTCCGGCCCTCAACAGCTCTACGCCAATTATGGGATGTCACCATATGCCGTTTCCATGGCAACGCATCCCTCACCAAAAAACACAATGTTGTCTTAACTCAATGGAAAAGGTTCCAAACTGCACAAGACTTCAGATCATGGCTACTAGTCCGGCCCTCAACAGCACTATGTCAATTATGGGATGTCATCATATGCCGTTTCCATGGCAACGCATTCCTCGCCATAAAACACGGTGTCGCTGTAAATCCAATCGACACGGTCCCATCGTCCCACAATCTTCACTTTTATATCACTGGTCCATGACTCAACAGCTCTACGTGAAATCTGAGATCTCACCGTATGCCGTTTCCATGGCAACGCATCCCACGCCGTAAAACACGATGTTGTCTTAATTCAATGGAAAAGCTTCCAAACGGCACCAGACTTCAGATGACAGTTAATGGTCCGGCCCTCAACAGCTCTACGTGAAATCTGAGATCTCATCGTATGCCGTTTCCATGGCAACGAATCACTCGCCGTAAAACACGATGTTGTCTTACGTCAATGGAAAATGGTCCAAACTGCACCACACTTCAGATGATGGCTACTAGTCCGGCCCTCAACAGCTCTACGTGAAATCTGAGATCTCACCGTATGCCGTTTCCATGGCAACACATCCCACGCCGTAAAACACGATGTTGTCTTAATTCAATGGAAAAGATTCAAAACGGCACCAGACTTCAGATGACAGTTAATGGTCCGGCCCTCAACACATTAATATGACAAAAGTGAGTTTTCCTCAAAAGCTGTTGCCATGGCAACGAATCCCTCGCCATAAAACACGGTGTCGCTGTAAATCCAATGGACACGGTCCCATCGTCCCCCAATCTTCACTTTTATATCACTGGGCCATGACTCAACAGCTCTACGCAAAATTTGAGATCTCACCCTATGCCGTTTCCATGGCAACTAATCACTCGCCGTAAAACACGATGTTGTCTTAAGTCAATGGAAAATGGTCCAAATTCCACCACACTTCAGATGATGGCTACTAGTCCGGCCCTCAACAGCTCTACGTGAAATCTGAGATCTCACCGTATGCCGTTTCCATGGCAACGCATCCCACGCCGTAAAACACGATGTTGTCTTAAGTCAATGGAAAATGGTCCAAACTGCACCAGACTTCAGATGACAGTTAATGGTCCGGCCCTCAACAGCTCTACGTGAAATCTGAGATCTCACCGTATGCCGTTTCCATAGCAACGCATCCCACGCCGTAAAACACAATGTTGTCTTAAGTCAATGGAAAAGCTTCCAAACTGCACCAGACTTCAGATGACAGTTAATGGTCCGGCCCTCAACAGCTCTACGTGAAATCTGAGATCTCACCGTATGCCGTTTCCATGGCAACGCATCCCACGCCGTAAAACACGATGTTGTCTTAAGTCAATGGAAAATGGTCCAAACTGCACCAGACTTCAGATCATGGCTAATGGTCCGGCCCTGAACACATCTAAGCGTATTATGGGGTGTCATCAAATTCCGTTGCCATGGCGACAGATCACTCGCCATCAAACACAATGTTTATGATACTGCTGTAACTCCCCATTTACGTTGTCCGATCGGCCTGAAACTTCCCACGTTTGCCAACGGCCGAGTCCGGAAAACTCCTGCATGATACCTCGACGTGCGGACAACAGCCTGCGGAGCGTCGAAGACCCGCTCAACGCTGCTTGCAGCTTTAATTAGGGTCTGAGACCATAGGTCGGCGAAGACCCTATTGAAATCGGTCGCGCAGCGACCGATAAACCTGCGAAAAACACATAAAAACAGGGAAAACGACCGGCAAAAGCACAGAAAAGGTTCGGAAATAGTAACGGCAGATAGTCCGCGCGAGCCCAGTCACGTGGGCGAAGCCCACGTGAGTGCAACTCGCATAATTAATATCGTTACCATCAATTTAGTCGCTCGCGCAGCGAGCGATAACCATGCAAAACCCACTAAAAACAGGGAAAAAGACGGGTAAAAGCCCATTAAAAGTGGCCTAAATCATGACAGTAGGTAGCCCACGCGAACCTAGTCACATGGGCGCTTCGCGCCCATGTGACTAACTTGCGCATTATTGATATTGGTCCGATTATTATTAGGGTCTGAGACCATAGGTCGGCGAAGACCCTATTGAAATCGGTCGCGCAGCGACCGATAAACCTGCGAAAAACACCCAAAAACAGGGAAAACGACCGGCAAAAGCACAGAAAAAGTTCGGAAATAGTAACGGCAGATAGTCCGCGCGAGCCCAGTCACGTGGGCAAAGCCCACGTGAGTGCAACTCGCATAATTAATATCGTTACGATCAATTTAGTC